>NC_064754.1:5824368-5989368 GCF_011397635.1 Epinephelus fuscoguttatus
TTTTAGCAAAGCCAATGGATCGTGAAACTACACTAAAATGACAATTCAACAAAGTCATAAGAATATCGGAGTTATAAACAGACTACACTGAATGCAGTTAAGTAAAATTGCTAAACTTCAATTCAACTCGTTTCATTACTGGAAGAGAACTGATCCTATAACTGAGAAAAAGACAACAGCATGTTATAGAATGTTATCAGGGTTACCTATTAAGTGCACCAGTGACTGAGCTGAATTAAAAGAAGATCCCATTTCAAGAACCTTTATCCTAAATATCTAAAGTTTCACAACTTATATCAAGTCTAGTTTTTATTAGTTTGAAGTCCCAACTCCCTGCCCAGGTTATCAAACTTTCTGTTGCTGCCATTACATAGGTTAGACCTGGCACTTTCACCGGTCACCACCTGGCTGTGCCACTTGGTGCTGGGGGGTTTGTGCTGGCCGAATTTGAGTCACTACAGCCACCTACCGATCAGGAAACAAAGGGCAAGATGAGGCTGTATTGTCAAAATCTGCTGGTTTTCCAGATTTCTGTCTCCCTCAGCTTAGTAAAACACTATAATATAAATCATCATCAGATGATGTTAAATAAATGAGAATATCCTGCCTCTGATGTAACTGCTACACTAATCGTTCACTCACCCATCTTTGTCTGTCTCACTCGGCAGGTTAACATCCGTCCACAGCCAGGACTCAAAGAACTTGAACCTCAGGTACACATCACTTTCATCCAGATACTCCTCTTCCTCCTCCCACATTCCATCTTCAGCCCCTAAAAGTGGCCTATCTTCTTCTGGCTCTGCTTTGTTTGCAGTTGTATAGAAAATGCCTGGTCCAGGTGGTCCAGGCATTCCAGGTGGTCCAGGCATTCCAGGCATTCCAGGCCACCCAGGTGGCCCAGGTGGTCCAGGGAATCCACGTTCTCCCCAGTCTATGTAAACACATTAATATATGATTAGCAGATCTTGAGTTCTCATTGTGTTTGTTTAATGTATGAATCTTGAAGCAGTTAATACATTCACACTCGCACACAACAACACCCGTGCACTAGGATTTGTCTCTAAACGCAGTGAGAGCCAAGTGCGTAACTGCTTATGCTGCTGGAGGGCCAACGTTCACTGTCATGTCTTTATCCAAGGAAGGAAAATCAAAAGGTGCGTGAGAGAGACATGAACCCCCTTTATACTGCCTCTTCAAGGAGGGAATTTCATGTCATTATGCCACCTCACTGTTCTGTATAAAAGGCACAATTGTGGAATGAAGGAATGGAGTTGTCTCGCCTTTAAGCTGGCATCAGAGGTAGTAGCAGCACCGTTAAAATGTCTGTTAAAGAGGTACAAACAACAGGACAGGATCATGGGCAGCACAGGTGTGACGTTTTGATGGTGTGTTATGTTTGCAACCCCCTGTGGGAGATTTAAAACGTAGCTGGTAGCTGATAGCAGGTAGCAGCTAACTCAAAGACGAAACAATGAGTTCTGGGAGCTCCTTACCCTTCGAGCAGAGGACGAGAGCCACCATAAAACTGTGATGGTAAACAATTGTTATTGTCACGTTAGCCATTGTTATTGTTTATAAAGCGCTGTAGATGCGTATGTTGTATGTCACACTGGAGGCCAACGTGGCTGTGTTACACGTCACTCCCATTTTGCCTTTTTTGCTTCCATGATGCCGGCATGCTGCTGTTGTTTGTTCTGTGTTAAAATGCAAAGGCGGCGTGAAGAAGGGATTTTGAGGCTTTTAGTAAAAAGGACTATAGATCAAGAGAGGAAGAGCAGGGGGCCAAAGGAGACTGCTTATGCATGGAGTCCAGAATTTGGTGCTACGCCCCTGATTACTGCCACCTGTAGCTCAGCAGAACATCGTGAAACCAGTGGTAGGAGTGTGAATAGTGTCACCTGCACATGCATGCACTCCCTCATGTATTCAAAATAAATCAGCTTCATAGCACTATTAGAGGTCAAAACTCTACAGAGTACCTTCAACAAGTGAGGTTGACAGAATGATTCAGAACTGTAGCCATGCTAGAAGCTCTAGAGGTGGCAATATCAGTTATCAGCAGGTTGACCTTTGAAGTACTACTGGACTGATTGCCATGATATTTAGTTCAGATGTTCATGTCTGAAATGATAATCCCCTCACTTTACATTACTTTACATTATCATTAGATTAAATGTTTAAACTGTCAGGTTCTTTGGTTTATGGCAAAATATCTGCAAAAGTCATGACATTCCCATCAGCCTCAGCTGCACTTTGTGTGTAGTGATTATTAGCTAATGTTAGCATGCTAACGCATTCACCCAACACTACAAGCGTGATAAACTTTAGATCACTAAATGTCAAAGCAACATGTGTTCAATATCCTGCTTACTAATAATCATACAGAAAGTAAAAGATAAGGTTGAGGCAATAATTACTAAATTTTTCCCGGGATAGATGCAATTTTCCTTGTCTAGCCATATCCACTAAACCAGGATGGGAGGGGAGTATCATTGGAGCGGAAGTGGTGGGGGCAACTGTGGTGAAGGGTGGTGGGGTGGTGGGGATCTCAGTGTTAAACTCTTGGTTCCTGTAGGTGGCACAGCAGTAGCGGAAGGCCCGGATGCACTCCCAGCCCTCTGTGATGTAGAGGGAGCGTCGCGTGCAGGAGTACGGCATGGGAATCTCCCTGAGGCCGTCCTTACAGCAGCGACGCTGCAGCTGCTCCTTGTAATGACTCTCTGGAGGCAGAAGAGAGAAGAACCAGAGTCATCAGTACCAGTAACATCAAAATCTTTCATTTCAGCAATTAATGAAGTGACAGTAGGTAATGGGAACTGTGTCGCTGGTAGTGTATAATCCACAGAGAATTATGACAGGTAATGATTAGCTTGTGAAGAGAGTGGAAAATTCAGCAGCTAAAGAGCCAGATATTTTCCTCAGGAGTTGGTGGAGACCAAAGGAGAGTGAATATTGAACTTGCAGTCATCAGGTAATCAGAGACACGACTCCAATGGTGATGTAATGTTGTTTTGCAGGAGGCGATATGGCCAAAATGTTGTATCACTGTTTCTGTAATTTTATATCATGGTAACGGTACATATCACCATACTGAAATTGCTGATCTTAAAAATGAGTTAAGAAATTGTTTAAAATAATCACACTGTACTTCATCACATTTGATTATTTTCATGTATTTGTAACTTCCATACAAATACATGTCAGATGACGGGGACGGTGAAGAACGCGCCGACTTATGAGAGAATCACCGTCCAACTAGCCGCGGCTTCACTGTTTACGTCACACACTGAGCTACACGTTTTGTTACTTGCTCACGCCCCCCATTGCCCCGAAAAAGGCACATTCTGTATGAACAAAAGTAGGGAGGCAACATTTTGCTGCACTCTCCGATTTTGCTTTTATACTGTCAGTGCTGAAAGAAGACTGATTGGGCTTTCCGGCAAATTTGCACAATTCCTGTCTAAAAAGGGCTAAAGACTCACGTCCGACTACTTAGGCTTTAGCCTTGTGCTAACTTTAACGGGGGATAAAAAGACTTTATCCTGCAGCTCCTCTAGACTTTCCACATGTTATCAGACTGAATGGATCAAATCCTGATAGTGAAATGGGTTATTGGGGGTTGTGACGCTAAAAAACCAAAAACCAAATCTCTTTCACAATGTAAGTCTATGGGGAAAAGTCTTTTGGGCTCAACAGCATCACCCGAAGTTCAAATCCCACAGTTTAGCCACTATAAAAACTGGTTTCAAAGCCTGGCACACTCTCTGGGGCCAGGTTGCAATCTGCGACGCTCACTGCTAGATGCCACCAACCCCCCTAATTTGTCAAATCTCTACCGGTGGACACATTTCTGCCATTACACAAAGTATAGCTACCATTATATACCCGGACCTAATGTGACTTTTTATCTGTTGTGTGAAATGAGGCAACTTTTTGCAAACACATTTGTAATTACAACTTCATAATTTTACCATGTTAGCTTGTTGTGTTTTTTCCCCCCCTGAGAGGTCTAACAATGCAGTATGTTTTCTCTATTACTCACCCAGCTGGGCTTTACGCTGCAACAGCTCAGCAGAACGCCTCCTTCTGACACTGCCTGGACACTGCAGGGCTGATGAAAGGAGAGGAGGGAAACATATTTAAACCATGATGTACAATCAGTGATCATTTTGTGTACCTGCGTTTCTCTGTCATGTAATGTTTTATAAATTAATCTGACCAGTTACTAAAACAAAAAATCAGTGTTGCAATTTGGAGAGAAATCAAGGACGTAATGATACGATGCAGTTTCGGTAATAACTTATTTACAACAGGATGGATCAATATTACGTTGCCTGTATATGTGGAGTAAGTAAGTATTTGGGGTTTTAGGAGAGTTTTATAATTCCATAATAGTTTAAAACGTTTCACTGTCTCATCCCTTTTTGTATGCATACAGACACAGGGTAACTACTATCCCAAACAAGCCATCAATCCCAAAGTATTTGCATTATATCAGCCTTCAATATGAGTTGCTACTTGTCACAGTATTGCACCTACAGCAGCTCCAGTGTTTCTTCACTTTGAGCAAACACACAGTGCAAACATGGCCTTCAGCTGCTACGAAGGGAAAGTTGGACTCAAACACCAGACACAGCTACTTTTCACAGCAGCTACTAATTCTATATTTCAGTTTGGGGTATTGTTTTCTTTATTGATATTTAAAAAACTGCATATACAGTATAATTTGTCTAAAGCATGAAGATCTCTGTGTGCTTTGCTGAGATCTGGTATTTTACCTTGTACTGTGAAACTGGGCAGTATGGTAAACTAGAAGAAGAAGACTGTCCTTTTCACTGTGATCTGCACAGTGGTTTGGTTAGTAAGATAAACACAGATAACAATTTCATAAATATGGAGGATGCACAAAGACTTAAGGCCTGAAAGGAGAGGGAAAAAGCTTTTTATCAAGATAATCTGTAGATATTTAGCATTTTCTCATGTGAATAGCTCATTTTGGATATTTGTTTTGTTTTGTTTTTCTTTTATGTTCATTTTCTTTTCTTTTCCCACATGCTTAGTACATGCAAGACCTGAGAATGTTTGCAAAATGGTTTCTTGTAATCCCACGTGGGATGGGCAAAATGATTTGGCATGACACACAAACAAATAAATAAATAAAATAATGAACAAATTACACATTTACATATATAAAAATTCTTTTGTCTTGACACCTAACCAACGATAGATGAGAAATGAAAAACATACTTCCTTCAGGAGTGTTTTTTTTTTTCAACATTTATGCTGATTTTCTTATTTATGGAAAAAAAGGTCACAAATATCAGTCTGCAATAATCTCTGTGAACAGATATCTGCACATGAATGTAGAATCTGTAGGCCTGTGGTTCTCTAATGGTGTGGGGTTTTGTAATAACTACACATAACTATGACAATATTCATCTGGGCCTATACAAAAAGTTATCAGTATGTTGTGCACATCCATTCCCTAATAAATAGGCAACTCTAGCTAAAAAAAAAATATTTAATTTAATTTAATTCATTATAAAAAAAAAAGAAACCTTCACAGGGAACCTGTTTGTCTCCGTTTGCATGTGGGAATTTTACGTGTGACACATCAAGAGTAAGAGATGATAACATTTATAAGGACAAAGCCGTGAGTGGAACAATGGATTGCTTTATTGTACGGAGCAGATTACAACAACGCATGTTGTATCACAAAAGCAACCTGTCTGACTTTTTCCAATTTATATTTTCATGTTGTAATAGGAGTGATAGGACACGTTGTACAAGCTACTCTGCACAGACACACATGCAGGTGTGCCTTGAAATTTTGACTTGCCCTTTGGTGTGCCTCGGAGAAAACAGTTTGAAAACCACTGCTGTAGGCAACAGAACAAGATTTTGGCACTGCAAGTGTGTGGTTTGCATTTGTAGTGCGAGAAGTATCAACTTATCACGTTTGAGTGGGCTTTGGTTGCATGCGGGTAAACAGTCCATGTCAAGAGCAAAATAAGCAGAATCCAATCGGCTATCGTCAAACAATTTGTTTGTTATTAGCTTTCTTTTAAGCTTATTTTAAAATTCATCTCCATTCATATGCAGATCTGTTTATAGAGTGTCATAACTCTGTGTGTTGAGCGTCTCAAGTTGCTATTTTGACTGTAAACAATGATTGGCACACAGAAGAGGAAGTCTTGGCACTTGGAAGTATGGTTCACCCATTAACCTGTTCATTACCTGCCTGTATTTTTTTTATAGCTAATAATAAAATTAAGCGATAGAAATTATTTAAAGACCAAAACAAAATGAGGAGAACAAGGTGATTTGTTCAAATCACAGCACTTGAAGTACTCTTTTGAACTAGTCTGTGTTTTGCTAAACACCTTAAGGTGAGAAGCTACAAGCTGCAACATGCAAAGTCATGTCAAAATCTTACATTTGAGAATCTCTTTTTCTTTTTTGGTCTTTTTCAAAATAGTGTAGCTATACTTCCCCACATGAGCTGAGCAGGCAGCTACTCCATGCTCGTAGGTACCTTGTCTGGTTTGGGTTTTGATCCCAGTGCTGGAGGCGAAGAGCAGTCCTGCGTCTGAAAACACTGTCGTGGCATCTCTGCCTCCCCCTCGTGTGCAGCCGATGTCTCCGTGCTCCACAGTGCTCCAAACCTGAGGAGGGAATATGAGGTTTTTAAGTTTCTGTACAGCAAAAACACTGATGATGCTTGCCAAATATAATAATTTTGTAATTATTATGTGATAACCTGTGAAAAGAATTATGTTTCATTTGTAAAATAAATTTAATAAATCTAAATGTTTCCATCTGGGGTATTTTCTGTGTTTAGACACACATACCTTCCTCTGTGTAAGTCTGTCCCTGTTCAGCAGAAACACAGCGTTGTCCACAGCCACCAGGCTGACCTTTGCCCCCGGATCACCCTTGACCTCGAAACTAAAGCTCTTCCCAGGTGTGTAGTCTCGATGTTTGCCATCCACCGGCCCAACTGTCAGCTGTAAGACAGCATGAAATAAAATGCGTTGACACAAAGATGGACAAAAGGCTGAGGAACAGAGCAGATACCAACACTAAACTGGCATCATTCTATATTATATGCTTTATGTTGGGGTTATTTTCAGTGGTGGATGAGAACTGCAACTAACCATTATTTTTGTTAAGTCCATTGTCGATTATTTCATCGGTTAATCTATTTGTTGTTTGGTCTGCTAAATGTCAGAAAATAGTGAAAAATGTTGATCAGTGTTCCCTAAAGCCTAAGATGAGATCCTTGAATGTCTTGTTATTTAGTTGTACTGTCATAGATGAGTACAGAAACCAGAAAGTATTCACATTTAAAAAGCTTTTTTTTTTTTTAAAAAAAAAAAAACAAGTCAAACCCATTAATTGTTTATCAAATTAGTAGGTGATTAATTACATACTTGGCAACTAAACAATTAATCGTTGTGGCTTTACTGTGGATTAATCCGTATTTAGTGCTTAATATAAACTACAGTGTGTGTGTGTGTGTGTGTGTGTTCGTGCCACATTGAGGCTCACTGATGTGTTGTTAATGGTTTAGCAACTGTCGTGCGCAATGGCACAGAGGACGGATTGTTGTTAACAATCAAATCATCGTTGTTTTTTACTTTTTTGTGGGATTTGTTGAACCTAAGAAAAAACAAAAAACATTGCCAGCTTTATCCTTAAAGCTCAAACCATTTGCCAGAAAAAAATGATGGCAAACCGAGGATACATTACATTTGCACGTTATTATGTAGAGGACACGTTGAAATTCTACGTTTCAACAACACTAAAGTTAATATGTGGTTAGGTTTGGGCACAAAAATTACTTGGTTTTGGTTAGGAAAAGATCATGATTTGGCTTAAAAATCCCCGGTGGAAAAACAGACCCGAGCTGTGACAAAACACCCACAGTTGGTGCATAAAAAGCTGATGGAAACACAGCGATGACTCACTAAGAAACAACCAGTTTTGTTGTTTGTTGGTCTCAAACAGGGGTCTGCACCATCCCCTCCACCTCCCTTTGACAAAGTCAGCTCCTATTCACTTTTCAAACACTGATATGACACATTTGTTTCTGGTGACTGGGCCGTTATGTTTTAAACCTTGCATTGTAGACAGAATCAAAGTCGGTGTGTCACATTATTTGCTTTTTGCATGTTGACAGATGCTGATTTTTTTCAGCTATGCAACAAACTCTGTTAACAACTCTAGTGACCTCTGAGACTGAGCTGATCACTCACCCCTCCAACACAGGAATCTGCCACATCCACCCAGATAGAGTCTGACACCACCTCCTCGCGCCCTGCCCAGGGAATACTGTAGAACGCCACAAAACGGAATGACGGCATCATCTCCGGGGTGACCGTCAGTCCGATGCTGGTGACCAGCTGACCCGTCACATCCACACGCTCAGCAGAAATGATTTTACCTTTATTCAGCACCTGAGAGAGTTTTGTGGAGAAAGCCATGACTAATACATGATTCTTGTTTATGTCTGTGTTTTATTTGATATCGTTGCTTCTTCTATTTTCCACTTTCTGACTTCCAAGTATTTGGAAAAGTACCGCAGTGCTCTTGTCTCACCAGGTGGGTGATGTGTGTAATGAATGATCTGTGCGTCGCGTCTTCAACATTGATGCTGAGTTTCAGGGACAGTCTGTCTCCTAAAGACACCGTGTTGGTCCCTGTGGAGATGTACAGGTAGTTTTGGCGGCGCTGGTTAAAGGCAACGTACGGATGAACAACAGTCTGTTGTTTGGCCTGCTGCTCTAGTCTCAGGTCAGTCTGCACGGTTTCAGCCTGGGAAAACGACAAAATAAAAAACACATTACGGTTTTTGTCTTTAAAATCCCAAAGGTAGACAAAAAAATCAAGAAAATAAATCTCAGTTAGAAGGATTTTTTTAAGGCTCCAAATCACAAAATAGCCATTATTTATGTATCTGGCTTAAGACAGGGGTGTCCATAGTAACCAATGACAAAATAATGTCCTCTGAAGATGTTAAAACCACCTTCACATTCATTATATTCTTTTAGATCTAACCTACATACAAAAGACCCACAAATGCACGTCATGCAGCAAACTTGGGCTACAATTTAAGATTATCTTCATCATTGATTAATCCGCCAATTAATTTGTAGTAAAAATATTATAAAATAGTGAAAAATGCCAATCAAAATTCTTGGGAGCTCAGCATGATGTCTTCAAGTAGTTCATTCAAGTGGATTTACTGACACATGCAGCAAAGAAAAACAGCAGAAATCATCTTGAGACACTGGAACCTGCAAATTTTGGGCAATTCATGCTTGAAAAAAGTCACTAACAGTTTAATCAAAAAGAGTTGATTCTAACTAACTTTCAGGAGATAAACTAACTGAACTGAATCTACAAATCCTTTTAGCTCTACAGCAAAGCACTGTTCAATAAGTCATACTGGAATATTAAATTCAATCCAAAAGTTTTCAAGGATAAATTTGGGAAAATGTCTCTAAAGTGACGCACATAAAAACTAGATTGTTTTTATTTGGTGTGATAGTGCAGCCATGAATATCATCACATCATGGGTTAGGATATTTGACTCAATATAAACATCATAAGGATTCCATGTGTTGTTACAAGAAGCATATAAAAATATATTTGTGAATGCTATGTGTTTTTTCTAAGGACAGAATTTGAGGGAACATTTTTAAATATATCATACACAGCTGACCAAAATCAAAACCAACAATAAAAAACGGCAGTGACTAACAGTGATGGTTTGTGACCGTTGAGCACCGGGCATGTTGATGGTGACTCTGGCAGTGCCCATGAAGACGACCAGGGGCTTGTCCAGCAGCGTCACTTTGACCAAGACGTTACGGGCCGGGGAACCGTCATGGTGGCTCACCTGGATCTGGACAGGTTGGGAAAAATTTCACTCTGTGAGTTTATATACTTTGCTGTTTTTATTCACAGTCATTGAACTGAAGTAAACATGAAGACAAGACAAGATCCTGCAGTACTGCTGCGACAAAGAATTACATTACTGCACTTTTGCTTTTTTGCACAGCAGCAACAATGCCGGAATTCAGATAAGCATGTTAGGCAGTGCTTTCTAAACAATAACAATGGCATAACAAGAACAAGAACAATGATTTTTTAGTCCTGTTATACAGCAGATTATCTTGTCCTCTGCTCAGAAGGTAAAGAGCTCCAGGACCTCACTGTCTCTCCAATTTACCTACACTTTCAGTTGCTGTTTTTCTTTGAGTTAGCTGCTAACTGCTGTCAGCTGCTTTTTAAATCTGCGGGTAACGAGTTGTACACATAACAAGTCATCGAAATGTCACATCCGTCCAGTCCTGCTGGCTCACACTTTTACACAGACGTAGATTTGGTGCTGTTCCTACCTCCTTAGCCTGCTTAAAGGTGAGACAACTCTGTCCCCCCATTCCATGATCGTACCTTTTATACAGAACAACAAGGCGGAATAATGGTGCAACATTCCCACCTTAACAGGCTCTGTAAAAGGGTCTAAAGATCCAGCTTGTGGTGTTTAGCATTACTGGACAAAAAACAGTTTTAATAGACAGAACGTAAACACAAAGGATGGTCCTTACTGTGAAGTCGAACGGCAGGCCCGGCTTGAAGTACTTTGGCATGTCTCTGAAGGATACAACATACGGAGACTCCACAATTTTGATTCCAGACTTCTCTGATTCAACCAGATCACTGCCTGTACAGGAGAAACACCAGGGTCAAACAGCACGAATAACCATGAACCAGAGCAATTTTGGGAATTTAGACTCAAGGGTTCCCTGTGATATTTTAACTTTTTCATACCATGTCACTCTATGAACATTTTGATGGGTTTTCTTACAGTTCCTGAAGGAGAATTTGCAGATTACTTTTATTTTGTAGGATAAAATTCAGGGTTGAGCTCAATACTTGGACGATGTAAGTGTTCCAGTATGGACAATGTACTGTAGCCTGTATTTTACGGGCATGAGCATCATTCAAGTAAAATGTGTCAATATTTGTACTTGGAGACGAATTTCATCCATATTTGTGCACATTTTCTAAAGCTTGCGGATACGCACGAAACAGAGCAGTACCACCAGAGATCATAGAGCCAGTGTATCATAATTCAACCAAGATGCCACCGTAGGAGACTAAGAAGAAATTTAACAAATGGCGTAATGGAATGAATCAGTAATATACAATAATATATCATAATATACAGTAAAAATAGTGAAAAGAATTCTCCATCAATTCCAACCTGTGGCCCTTTGCTGCTTGTCATTACCTCTCTCTGACCCCCTTTCACTCTAAAAGCTGTCCTATCCACTAAAGGTGAAAATGTCCCAAAATACTCGTTTGTTTTCCGACCTTCTCAACCATTACCTCGTTTTTTTGTGTGTGACTCTGCCCTCTAGTGCCATCTATTGGCTTTATCTATGCATTCATAAGGGGCGCATGGAAGTACGAGGGCAATGGCATTTACAAAGTTTAAAACGGACCTGTCTGTTTTTGTACTTGAAGGAAATATAAATGAGTCTATACCCTTGTGATCATAGATATGTGAAGCTCAGTCCTCAAGTTGTCCTGTAAATAGATTTTAAATTTATGATAAATATAGCAACTTCTGATCAAACAATAACAGTTTGGTCATGGCTAGCTAGCAACCCTGGTTTTGAGAAGCTCGTCGTATCATAATATTATTGTCTTGGGGGTTAAGCGTACAGTCACACAGTCACATCACCTGACCATCTCCTGCCGATGCAATATTTTTGCTGGTTTGACGCACACAGAAAGCTACCTCGCAAATAGATTTGGCAAAATGTGATATTATTGGTACATTTCCCATGTTCTTGCATTCCATGCTTGTCTTCCAACTCACTGCCGGCCAGGAAGCATCTCTCATGTGGGGCAGTTTGCATTTTCATGGCCAACATCACACAATATTGTAGGCACAAAACAATCAGTGTCTCCTCCACATATACTCCGTTGCTCTTGGTTGAGGCTTTGACTTCACTGGTCAAAGTTCACCAAGTTGAACTCCACACAATGCAAAGAGATTTGAATTTGCTTTGCCAACGAAAGTGACTGTTTTAATCACTCCAGTGCTGGCACTGAACGGAAGTGAATGGGAGGTGAATATTTGCCTGTATTCATTATGGTCATGTGTGACTGTGTCCTTATGGTGTGACATGCTGTGGTCAAGGTCTGCTTAGGTTTAGACACAAAAAACACTTGGTTAGGGCTCGGTAAAGATCGTGGTTTGGCTTAAAATGATCACTTGAAATATGAAACATGAAATCTTGCAGGACTTTGTGTAAATCTGGGGTTACCATCAGAACATGACCAATAAATTTTAGACTTAACACAACAACATCCAGATAGCTCCCACCAACTTCCAGTTTAATCTCCACCCATACTGAGTATACAGATACATATCATTTAGTTGGTGGAACAGACACAGATTAAAATGTACTCACTCATCACTAGTAATATATATACATACATATATTCAATGCAATGCATGTTGTTTGTACCCGTGATCGAACCTGAACACAGTAAATGATCAGCACTTTTACTTTCCAAAATCTGTGTGCCCTACATTCTCAAAAAGTTAGGCCACAGGGGAGGGTCAAAGGTTTTTGATTACTTTAGTTTGTCCAGGGGGTTAAAGGTCATGTTGATACACAATCGAACCCCAGGCTAAATTTCAAAAGTAGAGTTGTTTGGATGACACCATCGATCTGTCCTGTACAGGGTGCAAAGTAAACAGTGGTCTGATTAAAACATTTTGAAGAGTTTGGTCTTACTAGGCTATGGCGCAAGCAAACTAAGAAGATATGAGTATATGCAGCGACACTACACAGCCTAGCTTGTTTGTAATCCTGTGACAGTCTCCTACTGTTTGTCCTGTGTGCACAAGAAAGATAACCGTATTCTTTAAAAGAATATCACCTAGGTTTAATGACTTTTGTTCTGGATGTGTAAACTTTTTGTGAATGACTGGTTTCACCAATTGATTTTCTGACGGAGCCAAAGTCAGTGTGTTGTGTAACAGCACTTTTTGCATGTTGACAAGCACGTCCAGCTATGCAACAAACTCTGTAAGCTTCTTGAAAGAAAAATAATTTGTCAGAGAGCTGACTTTCCTTTTTATTTCCTGTACATCCACTGACATGAAGTGCTTACCTGACTTGGTGAGCACAGAGGCCTTCACATACACAGAGTTGCCCACCAAAGATCTGATGTTGGGGTAAGCTCTCTTGATCTCGTCCATGCTTAGTGTGACGACTCCTCCATCGAGCTGCAGGAGAACATACAGATAAAGGGTATTTTTCCACTGTTGTAACTGATCTAAAGAATAAATACTGGCCAGAAAAACTTTAATTAATCAATTATTTATTCGTCACAAGGAATTATACAAGGTATAACTCCAATGAAATGTAATCCCATCAGCTTCTTTAACTTGTGCACTGCAATTTAGTCCTTTTTTGTTTTTTACATTTTGGCTGCTGCTGTATAACTGTCCACACATCCTTAACAACTCAACAAGACTGTATGGTTGCTTCTCCCTAACCCGGTCAGCAACTCCACTCTGCAGTTGCCTCTGAATGGCATATAGCAGTGATCCACAGCAGGAAAGCAGAACACGCGCTGTGCGTAGGGCCTCATCTGCCATGGGGGGCCACATTTTGCGCGAGGGGACGCATTTGCGCATGAGCGCAATGGATGCGCACATGCACTACCGTGAGGCACGCGTAGAATCAGCTCGAGGAAGGAGAGAAGAGACCTGACCGTCCATGCATCGCTGCAATGATTGACAGCACTCAACATCTGAACAATAAGAAGGGTGCGCTGGCTGGCACTTGCAGAGCTGCAGCAGGTGAAGGGTTGTCGACATGTCGTCCGAAAGAGCCTCAGGAGTATGTGCGGGGACGGGAGGGCGGGCGGGCTCCACGGAGGGGGAGACCTGAGCCTCGGGGGTATGTGCAGGCCGGGAGGTCGGATGCTCCCAGAGAGGGGAGAGGGAGAAATATAGCTAAATAAGATGAAAATAGGAAAGAATGTCTCTGTATTTTATTTCTGTTTTCAGTGTTTAATTAAGGTGGGAGAGGCGGAGGGCTGAGGGAGATCGGACACCTCCAGAGAGGGGAGAGGGAGAAATATAACAAAATAAGATTAAATAGGAAAAACCTGTCTCCCTCTTTTATTTTATTTTCAGTGTTTAATCAAGGGAGGGGGATTGAGGTGGTGGAAGTTACTTTCTTTAGATGAGTAATTGATGGCTATTTCTGACTTAGATTTGTTTATTTATTTATTTCAGTTTGAAGTTATTTTTATTTAATATTTATTTATTTATTTTATTTTTTTATTTTATTTGACTCATACAGCCAAACTAGTGTATCTACAGTACATTTGTTATTGCCAGTAAAGGTTGTCAAGTTAAATGGCAAGTTGTTGTATGGTCATTTTGTACCTCTGATACATTTGGGATGGGGGCCTCCAAATAAAATTTCGCTTAGGGCCCCAATTTGGTCAGGGGCAGCCCTGAGCACACTCCTCCTCTCCTTCTCTCATGAGAGTCCTCTGCTTTGTCAGATCGGCATGTAGAAAAAGAGCCTCCTGGTTGCACAGCTCAGATTATTCACTAACAGGGGAACTCTGGGACATGCTGTCCAAAAACACTGCAGTGATGTTCGCTTAGGTCCAAACGTGAAAAAAAAGCTTCATAACAAAGAATGTAAACAGTGACTTACATCTGACACCTGCTTCACTGAAGGCAGCCTTCTCATCTCTTGGTTGATCTTTACTCCAAACACCACATAAGCCGTCCCCTGGACTGGCTCCCCATACAGGTACCTGGAACACAGTCACAGCAAGGTTAAATCAGCAGTCAGCAGATCATTATATTTCTTATGTAATAAAAATTCTGGAGGGATAACTTTATATCATCAGATATCCTTATAAACAAGGTGTATGTGAACGTTCTTGCGGTTTCAATATGAGGATTAAATCCCATCGCAAGAAAAAAAATGTGCGTCTCCTGATTTCTTCAGAGGCTAGTTTAGTGTTCGGACATGGTTTTAGAGTTAAGGTTAGGATTACGTTAAGTGCGGGATTGGTAGGATTTATGATATGGAATTAATTGTTAACAGGAGTAACAGTTAAAGTTCAATCAATATTAATGTAGGTTAAGGTTCACTTTAAGGAGTTAGTGAAATAATATGACCGAAAGACAGTAAATAGCAGAGACATATCAAGCATGTCTGTGTATGAGTGTGTTAGACAGACCTAGCCGAAATCTCTACTTCCAGTTCCTTGTCATCCAGGTCAAGGTAGGACTTCTTGGGCGTCAGGGTAACATTGAAGGCAGGAAGCACTAAAACACAGCACAGCATAGAAATATAGCATAGTGTAATATACAGCTAGAGGGCCTCCAAACGCCTTTCCAAAATATAACATTTAGAGATTGGGGAAAATGTGATGCCTTCAAAACAAAATCATTTCTAGCATAACAAAAGATGTTACTGATTTTATTAGCAGAACTATGCACAGGCTAACTTGACCTACCATATTTCTTCACCTCAAACTGGGTGGTGAATGTGTTCTGCTGCCAGTGGTCAAACTTTGCAGTCACTGTCCATTTTCCTTCACTGTCACACAACATATAGTCATATTAGAGAAAACACATAAAAGAGAGAAATGTGGGGGTTGGTCTTAGGAGCAACACATATCTGTACATTTTATTCATTCAAACCTTTACTTAAGACTCAGGAAATCAATTGAGGGGGAACCTCATTTTCAGTGATGCCAAGCATGAATAAAAAAAATGAAAAACAATCAAGAAGCAAACGTAAAGTAAGTTAAAATAAAAAGATAACCAATATGCAAACCAGTTACAAATAAAAAATTTAGAACAAATAATACAAAACAACAATACATAATATTTAAAGTTAAAATACAGTGTCATAAACGTGCTATGGAGTAGATGTACAGTTAAAGCATTTACAGTCAATTAAAAGAAATCTGAAATAAGGCATTTGAACAGCTGTTATGGCAGCAGAGTGTCTAAGATCAATGTATTTTGCAGATTATTCCATGTATAAGGTGCACTGTAAGAGAATTACATTTTTTCCTTTTTCAGTTCTGAACAATAAAGAACTGTGTCATCTGCATAAAGATGAAATTTACAAGATTCAGAGGTGGGGACAAAATCATTTATCTGAGAACAATATTGTACCCAACACTGAACCCTGTTGAACACCTACAGTAATATTTAAAAGAAGACATCACCCATTTTTAGAGATTTTAATCTATTAGAGAGGTAGTTTTTAAACCAGATGCAACTGACAGAATCAAAATGACTATGCCTAAGAGTCTACAGCAGCATCTTAGTTCAGCATGTTAGTATACTAAGATTTGATCCCAAGTGGCAGATGAATCTGTGAACCAAATCCAATGACAATCCATCCAATAGTTGTTGAGACATTTCACTCAAAACCACAAATGTAAATGTCATGGTGGCTCTAGAGAAAACATCAAGGAATCACCAAAGACAGTAGGATACATCCTCTGGAAACCATAAATGTCTGTATAAAATTTTGTGCCAATACATCATTGTGATGTTAAAATATTTCATTGTATAAAACAAATCTCTGATCCACCAGTGGCACAACACGAATAATCAAGGGATTGCCAAAGTCTTTGAGACTGATCCTCTGGTGAGAATGAACGTCTGGACCAAAGTGGCAGATTGCCAGACTGACCAACAATGTCATCCCAAGAGCCAAACTGAAGCAAGTGTAGGCCTAAAAAAAATACGTTTATGAGTTGCTGATTGCAGTTTCTAGGTCTTCTGGGTAATTCCAGAAAGAAATACTGATTAAATAACACTCCTTCTTTCCTCAACATATTACGCTAAGATGCCCAACATCTTAGAATCTACAGTTCTTGAAGATTGTGGCTGTACTGTTTGAATGTGTTGCAGGATGGCCGTGTGAATGCTAAGCAAACTTCTCTTGAAAAAAAAAAAAAAAAAAAAGATAAACACGTTTAAATCTCTTGGTTGTGGAAGGAGTTGAAAGATGAGTCAAAAAACGTGATCTTACTTGACAAGTTCAGAGAGAGGAAAAGTGTCTGCAAAGATGCCATTGACAGCTCTGACCCTGGTGGTCTGTTTAACCACCACACCGTCTGGATTCTGTGACACAAATGGAAACAGGCTAATTAAAGCTAATACGTATATAACCTATGACTCACTGTCAAAGTGTCGCACCAGCAGAAAATATAAAACATCTTCTAACTCAAGATGTCACATTTACCAGGGCTGCATCATTTATTGGTTCATTCATTAAAGGGATAGTGCACCCAAAAATGAAAATTCAGCCATTGTCTACTCACCTATATGCTGAGGGAGGCTCTGGTGAAATTTTAGAGTCCTCACAACACTTACGGAGATCCGAGGAGGAAGTGGGTAGCAGCACAACTGCACACTGACTGCCTCTGTGTACACCGCGCTGACGTGTGTGCGCTTGCACGAGACCGTGAGACATGGGCACCGCCTTCATGTGTGTTCACGTGCTTTCACACGGGAGCACAGTCCACAGAGAGGCAGTTAGAGCTTCATGCTACAGTGAGGCTAAAAACAGAGTCAAATGACGTTTTTCCAAACAACTTTTTAGTATGAGCAGTATGGAGATATTTTGTGGTTTCAATTATGTGTTCTTTGACGTTTTAATCTGGGTCGCCACCAGCCATTATGTTTGCAGTTGTGCTGCTACCCACTTCCCCCTCGGATCTCAAGTGTTGTGAGGACTCTAAAACTTCAACAGAGTCTCTCTCAGCATATGGGTGAGTAGATAATGGCTGAATTTTCATTTTTGGGTGCACTATCCCTTTAAGCTTTTACACTATAAATGTGAAAAAAAAAAATCAAAAATGTGCCTAAATATTATGCAGACCCCAAGGCTGTTTTTTCAAAAGTCTTGTTTTCACATACCAACAGTCTAAAGCCCAAACACATTAATTTAACTGTGATACAGAATAGAAAAAACAGTCAATCTTGAGAGGCTGGAACAGGAGAATAATTGGCTTATCAGTTAATCGACTAATCATTTATTTGTTTACCTGCATATCAATAGTGACGGAGCTGTTAAAGGCCTTGAAGGACGGTGAGGACACAAAGGTTCTGAACCGAACTGAAGAGGCAAATGGACAAAAGACAGTCTTAAACATACTAAAAAATAAAGTTTACATGATTTGTACATCAGTCTTAGATTATTCGAGTGCTTTATTGATATTACAACTACTTCTACTGGTACTGTTTCTGCGATCACTACATCTACTGTCACCATTACTGGTACTATTATCACCACGAATATCAGCTCAGCATTTCAGTGTATTTAAAAACATTATACAGTTCTTATCAACCAAACTGAATCAGCAGTTTCAACCCAGATTCTACTGATGGTCTTTCATATGCATGTGGATATTTCGTGGTTATGTTTGGTGGTTGGTTGTTTTTCATCTGCATCTTTAGATCTCACCAGTGTCTCCGGGATTATAGACAGGTTTGTCTGTCTGGATGAAGATGTATCCAGAGTGAAAGGACACCATCAGTACCCTCTCCTCAGTGTAGTGGCCCCCAAAGTTCACCTTCAGATACACAAACTTGTTCTTTTTCTCTTCTCGATTCAAACGATCCGAGGGAAGCTGGGATGAAATGAGATTGAGATACAGGATGATGTTTAAAATTAGAAGAAGCATCATGATGAGTAACAGTTACGATCTCTAACATGTTGCTGGTCGCATCAGCTCGTCTGTTGTTTACATCATGTGATATCAATCAGTGTGTTTTTACACAAGTATACAAAGCCTGTTTTCTTGCTGTGCTGTCAGTTCAAATGCTTCAAAAACACACTCAAAATAAAGGGGGTCACAGGTTAAGGGAGAAATCTGATTACTGACCTAGGGCAGGTAAACACAACACAAACAGCCACGGTGGATCACCTGTATGGCCTTGAGCACATGGAATCCATTTTCCGAATTGAGTGTGGCAGAGTCCTGGAGGAGCATGGTGGTTTTGCTGAAATCCAGGATGGAGATGGAGGCGGTGACAGGGTTGGATACACCGTCTGCCTGTAAATAGATGTTCTCCTGGCTGTCTGTCCTCAACAGGTCTGGAGCCAGCAAGGTAAACCTGCAGGAAAACAACACGAGGCAGGGGAAGTATTTACTACATGGGTAGGTGCTAACACAACTTTAACTATCAACAGCAGTGCTACTTCATCACTGATACGACTATACATTAGAGGTCCTCAAACCTTTTTTTTTCAATTTACTCCCTTTGAAGTATTTTATCACCCAAAAGCCACCTGACCAGTGCCAAAAAACCAGTGTCTAATTTACTCATCAACAACCTTATAACGGAAAAATACCAAAGCCATACATTTCAAATGTTTCAAATGTGGAATTCATCACTAAATTCAAGGCAAACCGAATTTTTGTCATCATGCAGTAACACTAAGATGGCAATGTAGTTGCATTTAACTGTGTCTTTGTGATAAATTGCACTTACAAGTAATAAAATTATTTTAGTAAGTAAGCATTTAACCTTTGAAAAGTTATCATGTACCCCCTGCAGTACTACAAAGTAGCCCAAGGGGTGAGCTTGCATCCCCATAGACTGTAAAAAATAATAGATGTAGCCACCGTGACATCAGTCTGGCATTTTGGCTGATGCCATCTTGGATTTTGGAGACAGAAATGACCATATTTCGACACGTGGGTGGAGCTGTGGAGGAGCAAGGAGTGGATCTGGCCCAGACTAGTGACGCCTCCCCATAAAAATACTGTATAATAATAGCTAGTTTACATATTTGAAATGAAAATATGAAATTTCTTATTTGCAGTTTCAAAAGCTGAATTTTAATTTTTTTAGTGTTCACAAATTCAAAAGCAAAGAGTAAAAAACAAAAAGATAAAAAAAAAATTGAGTCGAAAAAGTTTCAAATAGCAACTTTGTGTTTCCATATGCTACTTCTGTTAGGCCACTACTACTGTACTACTATTACCATTTAAAAAACAGAAACAGCAGTATTTAGATGTATTAAACTGTGTTTTGAAAGATAACAGGAGCACTGCAGAGCTTGTGAAAGACAAGTCAAGACAAACCATCTATTAGTGATAACAAGTCAGGGGAGGTCAGAGAATATGTAAAGAAAAAATTAAGCCTTAACAATTAGCAGCACAGTTTGGTTCAACTGTTGTATGAACAGCAACTGTACCTCGGTGCAGAACTAACTGTGGCCTTCGGCTGTGGTATGCTGCAAATAAACAGAACAAGTATTAATTTCAGTCATGATGAAGCACTGCGAACTAAGACAGAGATTAAATAAACAGTCTGTGGTATTACGACACAAAATCAAAGACATGTGGTATCAGCTTCAGTGAGGCAACATTTGAGAATTAAAGCAAAGAGAAAAGAAAAGGCAGTGGGGTTAAAAAGAATGTAAAAACTGAAAGGGATAGAAGTGCAAGGTAATGGTTTTTCAATCTGTTCTTGTCAAACATAGTGTATCTGTCATTGATCCTACCACTGAATATGCTAAGCCTCAAATAAAGAAATCATTATTGTGAATTTAACTGACAAAAACTGTTATTGTTGATGCATGTATTTGGGTAGTATATGTGAGCATATGACTGGATAAATAAGACTTCAATTATACTGCATGAGTTGTGTTGAGAGTTTGTTGATATAGTTTTAGTGTTGGTAAATGCGGCCCCCATTTAATTCCAATTCATTAAGAATTTTCTCCATTTTTGGATTCTTTGTTCACTGTGGAGGCATGCAAGAAAAACAAAGGTTTCCTCATGAATTCAACACAACACAGGGTGATTAATCAATATACAAATAATCATTCTGTGGGTGTACTATTCCTTTAAAGACACATCAGCACATATCAGCAGCCACTAAGCAGCGCTGAACACACTTAATCTCAAAATTCACTTTTCAAATGATATTAATGTTGTGTTTTCTGTTAAGTCCAGCTTTGGTTACTTACTGATGATGGCGTACCCAAAGTTCCTCTCTTATTGGAAATCTGGGGAGCAAATTCAGAAACAATAACTTAAACTCTCAGAGGATAAAAGTTAAAAGTGTGTATATGATCTCACAGGAACATACCTCTCACGCCAGGGGGGTCTGTAAAGAAAACAGTGTCATGAGTAAACAAAACTTTGAACACATAAACTGTATTTACAGTTAGAAGAAAAAAGACACTTACATCCCATGAGAGACAATCTGTCCATTGGAGCTGCAGAGAAACATGAGAAATAAAACGCTGTGTAGCGTCCACCAACCCATGTTGACTGACTGGGAGCTTCAGTGAACTGTGGCCACAGGAGAGACGGTCAGCTACTATATCAGTCCCAAAACACCCCTCCTACCTCATTAGACACTGTACTGTCAACAGGAAGAGGAAGGACGACGGTCTCTGATCTGAATCATAACCAAACACAAATCCAGACTGTTTGCTGGTCCGTGAGCTCTCACACTCCACCTGCTGCCAAACAATGAGGGGGCACCCAAAGCATCAGCATTAAAATGTGGAAAACAATTTCAGATACACATTAATTATTCCATACATGCTGGAACACTGAAAACTGAAGGATAGAAGATATTTCTCTGTTGCTTTTGAAAACAGTTTTGAACATTTACGACACTTACCTTTAAAAATCTTTAACTATACTGTGTCCAAAGTGGGTATTCTGCACAGATGAGCCTGTAACTCAAAACCCCAACAATTTCTAACCACATATTAGTGGAGAAATATAATGCAAAGAAAGATATTTATATTCATTAACTCTGGGCCAGCCATCAGTGTGTTACATTGATTTTTGGCCTAGAACAGTGCCCACTAGAGGGCAGTAGTACCATTGTTACTGTACATTAACTGTGAGCTAATGACTCTTTATCTTCATTACAAAACCCCACAGTGCATTACAGGTAATTAAAAGTGTTGAATACATTCTCCAGTGACAAAGATTTGAGTTTTCATTAGAGATCTGAGATGCTGTCACTGAGAATGAATTCAAAGTGTGCATGCTGTATTTTTGAAGATAGGTGCTGTTAAAGCCTTTTAACACACAGGAGTGCTCACTTGTTTTTGCATAATTGGCTTTGCTGGACTTGATCGACAGCTTATTCATTCATTAGTCTTATGAGTCCATAGACACTGGTGACATCATGTAATTTGTGCAGAGGTCTAAATCAGCTGCAACAACTGGAAACACCTGTGTGAGTATGAAAGGCCTTTAAAGGGACAGTTCATCCCCAAAATCAAAAATTCACATTTTTCCTTTCACCTGTGGTGCTGTTTATAAATGTAGATTGTTTTGGTGTGAGATGCAGAGTGTTGGAGATATCGACCGGAGAGATGTCTGCCTTCTCTCCAGTATAATGGAACTATATGGCACTCGGTTTGTGGTGCTAAAAGCGCCAAACACAATGATTTTAAAAAAACTCAACAGCAATGTCTCTTTGCAGAAATCATGACGAGGTTACTCAAGACAATCCGTAGACGTTGCTGTGAGCAGTTTCATGTAGGATCTTTTTTTTTTTTTTACCAACCAACACCCGCCAATCCTATCAACATACAGAAAGAAATGTGCATCTACTGCTAGCTCACCTAGCACCCCTGAGCTAGCAAAGTTACAGCTCAGCTAAGGAGGATGTCATTAATGTCACAATGTCACAAGCACAAGCTTCTCGTCCATGAGTAGATGCACACTACTTTGTGAGTGGCGAAACAGGTGTAGTTCTGTAGAAAGAAAATAGTTCCTACATGAAGCTGCTCACAGCAAGGTCTGTGGATTATCTTGAGTGATCAGGTCATGGTTTGTGGAGAGAGACATTGCTGTTGGGTTTTCCAAATGTATTTTTTGGTGCTCAAGGTACCTGAGTGCCATCTAGTTCCATATATTGGAGAGAAGGCAGACATCTCGGCAATCTCGGGGTGAGAGCCCTTCATCTCCTGAAGACAACAAGTCCTCCACCACTCAGAGGCAGCAGGGGCGATGGGGTGAGAGACCTTTGTCTTCTGCAGATTCCACCAACCAGTTCATCAAGTGACGATTTCTTGGTTTGGTTGTGGAATTGGAAGGAGAGAAAACAAGCAGGAGGAGAAAGAGAGGATGGAGAGGGTGATAAAGGCGAGAGATGAGCTGTGGGCGGAGATGGTGAGATTGGATGAGTTAAGGAGAGAACAACAGGAAAGACAGAGGAAGGAGGAGAGAAAAAGACAGGAAAGGGGGCCAGATGAAGAGCATTTCAAGAGGTTGGAAATGGAGAGGAAAAGACAGAGAAAGGAGGCTAAAGAGAGAGAAGATGGAGAAGGAGGAGAGAGAGAGGAAGGAGAAAAAGAGGCTGAAGATGGTGAAGGAGCTAAAAAGAGAGTGGAAGGAGGACAGAAAGAGATGGAAAGAGGAGAAGAAAGAGAGAAAAAGACAGAGGAAGGAAAGGATTGAAAAAAAGTGGAAGGAGAGAGAGATTCAGGAGGACTAGAGAACTGTTGCTCCTCTTATTATGTGCTCTATCCCTCCCTCCTGTCAGAACATTGAAGTCTCTCCTGTGAAATGTTCAAATTCACTGCATCACTTTGTGAGCAGAACTTGCAGGTTGCGGCTGTTGCCCCTCCTGACCACAGATCCAGACTGTTCTTTAGTCCACTGCCATGCTGTCAAGACACTCCTGATGGCTTAACAACATGGACAACATCTTGATCTCTGACACAAAACACACTTGTCCACAGAAAACAAATGTTCACCTCAGACTGTATCCTTCAGCGGGATCGGAAGTCATGACCTCCTTAAACTCCTCTTACACCACAGCCTTTTGCTTCTGCAACCACAGATGCTGCAGTCCGTCTGGTCTGCTGACATCAAAATTAAACAATGCCAGGGTTTAGATCAGACAGGAAATGCCTGAAAAGTAGGCCCTTATATAAAGCAAACAAAAACACTAAAATCACAGCCGTGTCTCCACTGTACTTCTAAAATGTACTAAAACTACAGACTCTGCGATGCTTTTAACCTGCTGCTGTTACCACAGCAAACCTCTCCTTGGGTTTACACCAAGCAGGTACATCCTAAAGAGATAGAGTTAGATAGATTTAAATTGTTAGATATGCGGGCACAGGCAGCCCTGATGTCTTGCCACTGCTGACGATACTTCTGAGTGCACTGATTCAAATGTTCCATTCACTGCCTGACTGTATATGTGGTCATGCTCTCCTCTTGTTGACATCAGCCCTGTTTCTCCACTGCACCTTAAATTCAGTGACAGGGTTTTCAAAACTGATACATGTCCTAACCTGACTGTTTGGACTAGGTTATGACCAGGTAAGGACCAACACTACACCAACCACCGGCCCACTGAACCACCACACAGAATGAAGCTAGCATCTGCTGCTAGCTCACCTCGCACCACTGAGCTAGCAAAGGTAATAGCTCAGCTGAGGAAGACACCATTGATGTTTACATCTCATGTCACAAGTACGAGCCTTTCATCAATGAGTAGATGCACACTTCTTTCTGAGTGGGGACACAGGTGTAGCTCTGTATGAAGAACATAGTTACTAGTTACTATACTATTATAATTCGTAAGAAAGTCCGTATAGGGCGGGTGGGTCAATCACACACCAAACTTTCAACCAGGAGCCTGCTGTTCTGTCCCGTGTGAAACCAAAGTTCATTGAATTATTTCAGTAACAACGTAATGTGCTAGTGTGTGTAGCATGCAACACTAGTAGGGCTGCAACTAACGATTATTTTCATTGTCGACTAATCTGTCGATTATTTCTTCAATTAGTCGACTAATCATTTTATCGTAAAATGTCTGTCTGTCTCTCCCAAACCCCAAAATTATGTCATCTAATGCCTTGTTTCGAAGGGTTTTAGTTCACTGTCATGGGAGAGTGTATAAAGCTGCCAATATTTGGACATAAGACGCTGCAATAAGAGTATTTTGGGGTACTTTTATAGTACTTTTTAGTACTAGGACTCAAACCGATTAGTTGACTACTAGAATAGTCACCGTTTATTTTAATAGTCGATTAGTCATCGATTGACTAATCACTGCAGCCCGAAACACTAGTGACTTACATCAGATGACAAATTACGTGACATTACGTGAGTAAGAAAAGCACTAATTTTCAGCTGATCTATGATGTTTTTTTCTTAACCTGCCTAAACCTAAGGAAATAAATTCAAACAAAGTGTTTTACCTATGTGGTAAGTTTCTTCTGAAAAAGACTGTATGCATGTAATGAGCAGAAACTGTACATATTCTATAAAATACGAAAATGTATTTTGAAAAGACACAATGTATGTAACAACTGTCGATTGAGATGGCATCTGTGAACGTCCAAAATCAATGCAGGAGGTGACCTAGCACATCATTCTGACGTTTATGTCCACTGACAAAGCTGCAGCATTTGATGAGTTTGGATAAGAATGGCTTGAGAAAGTTGCAACAATTCATAATATTCAGAGAACAAACTCAACTCAAACAACAGTTTAACTTTACACAGTATTTTACATTTAATTTTGCAAGGTGCCTGAAATTTAAAAAACTATAAATATTCCTAACTGGGTTTGTAGTGTCTGCACAGAGGCCTTATTACCAGGTCGCATACAACACTTAAAATATTTTGACACATTTAGAAGTCAAGCTATCATCCTAAAACACATTTATGATAATGCACCTGCAGGCCACCGAGCTTTAAATCAAAATCTTATTTCAAATAAAATACTTCCATGGTGAGCAGACAGCAGAACAACTGTGTTTCCAACAAGTGAAAAACAGCACACGTTACAGCAAACATCTGCAGTTTGTGTTTCACTCTCATAAAATGACACACAGCCTTCCACTCACTGAAAACAGAAATGATTCCATTCATCGTATTAATCAGTGTCACTGTCCTGGGTCTGAATCTGAGTCGCTGTAGTCCGCCACCAGGGATGCGAGCCCTCCTAAACTTCTATACTGTTCCTTCTCCTTCCCAGAGTCCTTTGTCAGTCCTTCCTCTGCTCCCTCTGTGGTTTCAGCATGCGTCTCTCTGGACGCACTGCCATTTGTCCCTTTTACCTCCAGCCCCACCTGTGTTATACACGGGGCTTCCTTTCCCTGAGTGACATCTCCATTATGTGTGTTGATTTCAGGGTGCGACTCTCTGCGAGTGACAGTGGCGCAGGGTTCGCTCTTCACTCCCGGTCCTCCTGAGCGTTTGCGGATCAGGGGGCTGTGCGAGGAGCTCAGGGCTTTGGCCACTGCTGCTTCTTTCCCCTGCAGGCCAAGCTTGTGGAGGAGACTGCCTGCAGCGCCTCCCGGTGTGGATGAGGTGGTGTTGAACCACGAACGAGAGGCAATCTCTTTCCGCTTGCTGTGCTGCTTGTCCTCATAGGCTGATTAGGGAGGGGAACAGTGAGGAGGACATGTTTAAATTAGTCTTAATATTAGAATTGACAATTTGCTCTGTTATAGAACATTTAACAGACACCTTATTGTTATCCATGTGTATCCAGTGCAGTATGGTACACAGAGGAACTGCTCATAACAAAGAAGGAATGATGCAACATTTAGTAGGAGTGAGGCAAACATTCAGACTACACATGCAGTGAAAATAACAAAAAACCTTCCTGTCAGAAAACGTTCGGTCATCTTTTAAAGGGTTTACTGTGCAGGAATTGTAGGTTACAATTTGTAAACATAACATTCAAACTTGGCCCCTCCTCCCTCCCCTGCAAGCTACTACTGTAGAAACTGGTGGTTGTAAGAACTTCGCTGGCAGTTAGCTTGCTAAGCTAACTGCCAGTACCTACCTGTCCAACAGAAAACAGGCCAACTCTGCATCACTCTTCATCCCCATTCTCTCCTTCAGTGCTCACTAGCTCACTTTACTCTCCTTTTGTTACAAGTTCAGTGTTTCGCCTCGCTATATTTGAGTTTTTTCCACCACTGTGTCCGCAATTTCCGTAGCTTCCTCTTGGATAGGTGCTGCTACTACCTGATCCCTATCTCTGCAGATAAACACACTGCCACACACTTTGAGTGAGTGATGATTGAGAAACATTACGTGTTTTGTTTTGTTTTTTCCCCAGGGTAATCCTGTATAGTATGTCTTTCAAATTTTCTATAGATATTGACAAATCTATTTAATCAATTTGTGTAAGTTCAGAGTCTGTATCTGTTACTTACAGTCGGGTGCCTGGTATGTGAGCAGTGCTGCCAGTCTCTTGTCCTCCTCCTTCTCTGGCAACAACGGGATGGACAGATTGGTCCTCATCCTCACCACGTTGTCCTTCTCCTCCTGCTCGGCCAGAACTTTCTTCTCCGTCTGTCCAATTAAAGCAGAGCTGTCAGTTTAGTGACACATTGCAGTACAATCTAAAACCATCCGAACTTGGCATTACTGCATCCTGTGACGCCAGGAGTCACTTTCTAGTTATTATTTTGTGTTCTTCTGAACTCCTCCCATGTTACTGGTGCTTGTGCTCACATGACAAAAACATGCATGACTACATTGTACATGGGATGTGTAAGAATGCCAGACATGCAATAATATACAGTAAATTGTATAGAAAAATATTTAAAATATCCATGGATGTCACAGGTTTGCACATGTTTTACTTTACGTTTCACTTTATAAATGCAAAAGGGGAATTTCAGAGAAAAAAAACAACAACACAAAACTAGTAATAATCACTATCCTACCCTGAATTTCCTGCGGAGGGTGCTGTTGAGCTGAAAGTCGTCCTTCCAGCCAGACTGGTGGTCTTGGATCTCTGACAGAGAGGGCAGAGCCTTCTTAAGCTTCTCCTTGTCTTTCCCACCGTGGTCAAGTTTAAACATGGCATCCGTCTCCAGTTTCTCCTTCTCTGTCCGCTCTGTGCAGAGAGGTGGAGGAGAGAGTCAATTAGGAACAGGAAACAAGCAGACTGTCAAAAATAGTACCAACCATTAAAAGAAAAGCCTCAAGGAGCAAGGACATAAAGACAGTCTTACAGTTTGTGATGGGCTATAAACTTGACACAGCATTATTGAAATAAAAACCTTCTTTGCCGTTGTCATGGTGCTGATTTCCAGCCTAAGCAAGTTATCTTTTAATTTATAATAAACACAAATCCTTTACCTGTGGTGAGAATCTGCTCATTTTCAGCCATGTCCCAGCGTTCCTCCTTCCTGCTCGCCCCGCTTACGATTACATAGTCACAGGTCGCCGGATCTGTTTGCATCTCGATGTAGTTGACACACAGATGGCACTTCATCCTAAACCTGGTTGAGGAGACATAAGTATGACATAAGTATCTTTAATCATTCATTTTACCTTTGAGTCACTTTGTCAGGGAGGTTCGTGATGATTCTCTATTGTTTAAGCAGATACGGCACCACACAGCTGCATCATGTTCAAGTCAGCATCAACCCAGTGTGTCTGTGTTTACCTGTAGATTGGCGTGGAGTAGTAGTTCCCCACTTTCTTCTTCTCAGCATTGTAACGGACCCCTGTGCAAGCAGAACAGCAGCGTCATGGAAATGAAAAGACATTGTGTGAGTCTGTGAGACTGAAACTGAATAAACGGGTCTGGTTTTGTCTTCAAACTTACCCATGCCGATGTGATTTTTGCAGCCATCACACCAGATATTGTAGGGCATCTCAAACCTTAATGGGCAACAATTAAACAGTTAAAGCATACACTTCACACCAGTTCTAGGAAATGTTCTTTTAAAGGTCTAGTACTGTGTTTGATTTCATGGCATCCAGCAGTGAGGTTGCAGAACTGAACTTTTCCCATGTAACAAGCATGTAGAAGAACTACTGTAACTGACACAAAAATGCAAATGGCCTTATCTAGAGCCAGTGTTTGGATTGTCCGTTCTGGGCTACTTTGGAACAACATGGCGGACTCAGAGGAAGAGGACCCGCTTGGTACGTAGGTACAAAAAAGCTCACTTAAGGTAACAAAAAAACAACGATTCTTATTGTCATGTGATTATAAACTAATGAAAACATAGTATGAATATTACATACTATTTCTGCCAATATATGCCCCTAAATCCAACACACTGGACCTTTAAAGCAGAGCATTATAAGTTTTATGATAATTAAAAATCACTGGATGCACTGTAGCATTTGTGTCATTCATTTGCATGTATAAACATGTATTCTGGAGACTATAACATAGTAATTCAACATATCTGATCACATGTCAGTGCCTGGATTGCAAATGATAATCATTGATCATTTCCAATCTCCCACCATCATCTGTTCATTTCTATTTGTGTATCTATTTCTTGTGTATGTGTATACTAACCTGATGATGAGGATGCCCTGGGACAGTTTCCTGGCCCTCTCCCGCAGAGCGTGAGTTTTATGGTAGCCATTGAGGGATCCATGCTGAAGACACAGAATGATGGAAATGTAAGTCAGTATCTGCTCCATAGAAGTAGAATTCCATTTTTGTGATCTGTACACCCAGGTTGCACTTGACTGACACACACATGTCTGTGTGATCATCATACATCAGACGTACCTTGGCTGGATCAAAATCTGGAGGGTAGTATTTGTTTGTTCCTTTTCTTTCACCCTGTCAAAGAGCAGTGCAGGATACTTTGTTAATAATAGTACAACGTTAAACATATATCATTGTGAGTATTTGTATCTTGACAGACAGCTAAATTTATTCATCATGACTTACCATGGTGACGACTGGATCTCCACACCAGTGATAAATTCACCCTTTATGCATGAGATGAAAAAGAAGTCATGTCACATACATCATACTGTAACATTAAGGTTACATGTAAAATGTTATACACACTCAGTTGTCAGTTTATTAGGCCCACCTACCTAACACTAAGGTTAGGGAAGGAGGTAATGTCGCAAGATAGCATTTTTCAATTGGTGAAAACGACAAACCAGACTACATTAAAAAATGTACGTATTAATGCTGCCAATTAACTCTTTTCAAACATACAGTGCACACGTAATATGAACATAAAATGAATTGTAAAAAAAAATCTATTGATGTTTTGATGTTAAATTTTGCATATGTCACTAAACGCCTAGATAGTAAAACATTAGACAGAAATTCAACTATAACAAGGACTGATTGGAAGTGGGGATGTATAAGGTACTCATCCATAATCAGTGTGTTACATACAGTAGATGTCAGTCAGCATGCCATCAGTTTGGAGAAACAGGCCGGAGTCTGACATAGAAGCTAAGCAATGTACTGCTGTTGATGGGGGTCAGCAGCAAAACCTATTTTAGCCACCTAAAAGAAATCTGTATCAGTTTAAGTGTACGCTACATTGAGAGTGAGGCAGCACGGTGGTGCAGTGGTTAGCACTGTCGCCTTCATCAACAGCTTGAGTTCCCCATCTATGCTCTCATCAAAGCCACCAGACTCCATTGACAAAAACAGTAATTTTAGCTCACTGAAAACAGGAGCCGCAAGTCTGCCGCTGCTTCAATCAGCTAGTTAGTTTGTGTTACTGTGTGACTTTAGTGAATCCAATCTAACCCTTTTAAATGCCAAAGTCACATAATAACACAAACCATGTGACTGTTCAAGGCAGCGGTAGACCAGCAGCTCCTGTGTTCAGCAGTGTTTAATCACTCTTTTTCTCAATGGAGTCTGGCTGTGATGAGAGTGATATAACAGCTTAATTTTCCCACTGGAAACTATTTATTTATTTTATTTGTTTATTTAACAGGGACAGTGCACAGCTGTCAGCCATACCAGAGTTAGCTACTAGCTAATTTTCATCTGTAGTCCCTGAGCAGGAACAGAAAACATATAGTGTTAAGACAGAAATCTAACACTATATTGTAAAACAAACAAGCACACATGAATACAGACAAATATAAAAACATCGTCACAGAGCAACATCTTCAGACAACGACAATAACAAAGTTTCACGCTATTTAGACACAACGGCAACAATAAAATCACAATGTTAAGACATGACAATAACAACAAGATTACGAACCAGTGAACTATGAGCCAGTGTTTGACAGTTTATGATTGATGGGTGCATGATTGGGTTGATTTTAGCCATGATTTTATCTTGGATTTAAAGCCAGTAAAGGTACTAATCTCTCTGTTCTTGCTTGGTACTGAGGTCCAGTAATTAGTGGCTCTGACAGAGAAGACTGATCTGCCAAACTCAGTAGATCTGTGCTGCACTGCACAGTCACGTCTGCTGGTCGTCCTAGATGTCCTCCTGTTGTCTGGACGTGGTGACATGAACTCGTTTGAACTACTGTTTGGCATTCAGGTAAAACAGTGAAAATATTATAAATACAGCACACACTTAAACTGATCTTGACATTTTAAAATACGTTTTGTAGCTGGCCCCTCCACAGCACTACATTGTTTAGCTACTACGTTGGACTCCAGCCTGCATTTCCAAACTAGGGACGTGTCGACTGACATCTACTGTATGTAATACACTGTCTATGGATAAGTAACTCATACAACCCCACTTCAAAAAATGTGAACTATCCCTTTAAGCCTGAAACTTCACCACACTTTGTAAACCAGTTAGCCAAGTGTCAACTAACTTTATAGCTTCAATTATACCACACACATATTGGCTGACTATCGGTTCCGTTAGCTAATTAATGCTTCTTTAATTTCTGACAGGAGGGTGAGGGGTGTGTCGAGCTTATATATAAAAACATTTAACTGCCATATTTTTACATGGAGTTTGGTGTATTGATCTGTAACCGCAGTTGAGCGCATCGGAGCTAAAAGCAAGCTAACATTAGCTAGCTTGCTAGCTGACGTTAGCGCCCTCTTCGAGCCAATATGAACAACATGGAGCTAAATGATAACTGCAAACAACAGTTTAAGTATCATAATTTCAAAATGCGCTGCTGTCATATTTACTGTTGATTACAAACCTTAAAAATTACTCACAAGTGCTCTCGTTGCTGTACACAAGCAGCAAATAACCAAACACCACAGTGCTGATGGGTAATGAGACGTCATTTCCAGGTTGCGGAAGTGGCGTCATGTTGCGGAGGATTCTGGGAAGTACCGGTGTCACAAGGAGAAACGTGGTCAGACCACAGCAGGCAAAATATTTACAGTTCGTGTCAGCTGTCATTTATTAATGTCGCAGAAATGGGAACTAAAACGGAGCCGCTCAAACGTTACATTTGCTCGTTTACCGGCTGCTCGGCGACTTATAACAAACAGTGGAAACTGGACGCTCACCTGTGTAAACACACCGGAGTGAAGCCGTACACATGTGAGCACAGCGGCTGCGGTAAGTCCTTCTGCAGCCCTTACCACCTGACGAGACATGAGCTCACTCACAGCGGGGTGAAGCCGTTTCAGTGCACCGAGGACGGCTGCGAGGAGGCCTTCACCACCAACACTAACCGGGACAGACACATCAGCCGCGTTCACACACACCAGCAGAGGAAGTACGTTTGCAAATTCGAGGACTGTGGGCTGGAGTTCAAGAAAAAAGAGCAGCTCAAGTCTCACATGTGTGAACAGCACACCCAGCTGCCCCCTTACCAGTGCACTTATGAAGGCTGCCAGATGCGATTCACCGTCCCCAGCAAGCTGAAGCGGCACGAGAAGGTGCACAGGGGGTACCCCTGTAAGGAGGAGGGCTGCATCTTCACGGGGAAGACCTGGACAGAGTACCTGAAGCACAGGAAGGAGCAGCACAGGCTCATCCTGAGGTGCGACCAGTGCAGCAAGGTGTTCAGGGACTCCTGGTTCCTGCATCAGCATCAGCGCGTCCACTCTGACACGCGGGTGGTCCTCAAGTGCCCCAGGGATGGCTGTGACAGGTCATTCACCACAGTGTTTAACCTGCAGAGCCACGTCGGCTCCTTCCACGAGGAGCTGCGGCCCTTCACCTGCACCCATGCAGGCTGTGGGAAGACCTTCACCATGAGACAGAGCCTCCAGCGTCACAGCATTGTCCACGACCCGGAGAGGAAGAAAATAAGGAAGCCTAGACCCAAAAGATCTCTTGCTTCCAGGTTAAGTGGTTACAGAGAAACAAAGACAGTGGTTGTCAAAAAGCACAGTGGGCCTGGATCCCTCACAGGGTCTGCACAGAAGAACACTGGTCCACCTGGTCCTGTGGAGTTGGTGTCCCTCCTGCAGGACACGTCCTTGCTGTGCAGCCCTGCTGTGGACACACATGGACTTACTAATGCTCTTACTCTGACAGTGTAGGCTTGAGAATTTATCATGTGTTATTATTCCTGACCTGGTTGATCCAAGTCTTGGTGTTGCATGAGTTTGGTCTGTCATTGTCAAATGAAAGGTTGATCATTGTGGACACTGTATTGTTTGATAGAAAACTAAACTGTCACCTGAGCTGATTTATAATGAATTGTGGTCTCTCTTAAAATGAATCCTGAATAATACATACAGCAACTTTTTGCATGGACCCGAATCCTGGTGCTCCGTCCGTCTGGGTGTCGTCAACTGTAATTTGTCTGTTTAAATGATATTTGGGTGACTTTTTTCTATTCTTCAAAGCCATTAAATCTCTGTTTCTGTAATTTCTATTTGAGAAATATATATTTTGTTCATATTGAGAAGTTGCTAAGAAAATTATGCATTATAAAATGTTAGAAAATGTAACTTTGCACAAAAATAAAACCTGCTGATGAATAGTATCAGTTATGCCTGATGTGGTGTCCTGTCATAGGCAGAGATTGGCGTGTAACACAGATGTGTTGTGCAATGGCCCACGTGCAGTTTATTGACTGATGGCAGTCTGTACATGTGCTGTAGGTACTGAGTGTGTGGAAGTGTGACTAGCGACAGCTCTGTGTATGGACTCTGCGGAGTTTGCATGTTGTCCGTTGGTGTGAATGTGAGTGTGACTGATTGTCTGTCTCTGTGTGTCAGCCCTGTGATAGTCAGGCGACCTGTCCAAGGTGTACACTGCCTCTCGCCCAGTGTCAGCTGGGATATGATGATGCCCCTGTGCACAAGGCCAGGTTGGTTATGAAATGTTTTTCCCAATTTGTTAAGTAAGAAGTTAACCTCAGCCCCATCCAACACTCTGGGGATGAACTGGAACAGCAGCTCTTGTGGCTGAACGGTAATAAATCCCTGCAGCCGGGTTCCAAAATCTGGTGAAAACACTTACTGAAAGAGTGGAGGCTCGTATAGCAGCAGATTAATGCCCACTGTTTTGGAATTACATGTTCAACAATGTCATAATGGTCCAGCACTTTGCAGCTGATGTTACTGACCTACACAACCAAAGGAGGGGTGTGTGTTGTCAGTGAAATCACCTGCTGCACACATCGGCTGGAATGAAAACCTGCAGATTCTTGTGCCTTGATTACACAAGGTGGAGCGTCTCAGCTCCGACCAACAGATTTACAGCGTAAACAGGAGCAGCTCCGTGCGAGTTTGAGATTCCAAGGCTAAATCCTCTCGGAATATTTCCCGTTACAGGACGGCTGCTCCCTGCATTCCTGCCCCGTGCGGCTCAGACGAGCCCTATATGGACTGACTATCTGACCAGCTCACCCAGGAATGCAGCAGACAGTAGAGCTCATCCAATTAGTATTCATACAGTTTGAATGTAACACGGTATCTCTTAATCATTTCCTCTTTCAAAACTTTCTACATGGCTGCTGGGGTGATACAACTGGAATTCATGTGAAAGAAGAGCTCAGGTTTGTTTCGATTAGAACGTAGCAGAGACACTGTCAGCTTATGCAGAAATACAGTGTAATCACTGTTCTTATCTATGACATTAGTCAACATTTTGGTTGAAAGTCATTTCTTTGGTGTGTGATTTTGTTACAAACCACAAACTTAAGTTCGTCTCATTCATCCTGCTTTGTCTGGCCACTACATATAACAGGGTTTTCAGTTTTTCACATCCAGTCCTAGCTTTTTTTTACCCTATAAATTACACAGTTTCTTCCATACTTAAACATTTTCATATTGTTCTGTTCTATTTTTACCTCATATTAGCTCTGGCATTAACTCAGGCTACATTTAGCCCAGTCTGGAGTCATGCCTGTCTGATCCACAGCAGTCTGGCTGCCTGTGAACAGACATACAGACTAACTGTCCTGGGTTCAAAGGGGGCTACTGTTAAACCTGTACATCTTATCTTTGAACATGAAGACAAAAATCCTTACAGGCCGCAGTTTTTCCTTTATACGCTGTGAGGGTCCAAGGACAGAGGGATGTTGTACGCTGTAAAGCCCTCTGAGGCAAATTGTGATTTATGATATTGGGCTTTATAAATGAAATTGAATTGAACTGTATTTTTAATTAAGTTAAGGATTTAACTGGATCAAGGAAACACCCAAATTCGGGTGGGTAAAATTCCCTCAGGATGAAGAAAAATAGTCTTTGTATAATCTAAAACCCAAAGGGGAGCAAGGGACCACCATAATTAGTTTGTACTTTAATTGTAAAGTTATTATTTGTTTCATAAATCCTACAAAGGACAGGATTTATTTTAATTTTTCTGATAGATGGAATAGACACACAGGAAGCAGTACATCACATTTTTTTAAAACTATTTTTTATTTATCTCTGCTTCATGATATAACAAAACAAACGTGCAGAACGTGCAGGAATGTGCCAGAGGAGACAGAGTGCTGGGAGGAGTGATTCTCCCCTTAAAGATCTACGATGTCTTGAAAAAGATTTAAAAGTAGGCTAGAGACCAGACGACTGTGACACTTATGTAAGAAGCTGGAAACAGCCCAGAGTTTAGAGAAGTTGCAAAGTCACTGTTAAGAGCGCTGGGCCATCTGAGAGAAAGTGGGGCGGGAAAAAAACAAAAAGAAAAACAAGGAACGTCCTGCCCTGCATTAACCGTGACTCCTGTTGTGCCCTAGAACAAGGCAGAAAACCCTCAGCTGCTCCTTTAGAGTTGCAGTGACCACAGGAAGATGACTGCTCATTAGTGTGGATGTTTGTGTTGTCTATAATGAATTATATAAAAAAAAAATATGATTCTTAACTTGTTAAAAATTGAAGTTTGGAAGTGCAGTATCATGTTAATCTTATAAGAGGACTAAACTATGTATAGTGCACAGTATAAACTGATTTAGGGCGTGTCCAACCACCTCTGCTTGTTAAGCGGTGCATTACCTGAGCACAAAGTAAACTGCTGTGTTCAAAGGGGTTGTATTTAGTCCCTTAATTAACTATAGGTGTGTTTTAGGTGTAACATGCATTGAACCAATCATCACCATCTCCCATTCCCTTTAAGAAACCCAGGTGCGCCTTCACCTGATGCACTGCTGTTTACATAGCAGATTTGGCAGATTGGAGAAGCGAGCAGTTTCTGCTGAGAGTAATGCAGAAAGAGCAGTAATGTCACTGCAGCAAATATCATGGGACATTTAAGCAGCAAAACTTAAAACGATCAATGACAGAGGAAACAGAACTAAACTTTTAGCCTCTGAAATAATGAAGTTATGCTGCTCCTTGTTTGTAAATGCACACAGCGTCTCCCTTAATGAGTCAGACAGCAGCTCTGCTCTGCTCTCTGCTATGTTCACATTTAAGAAAAATGTAATTAATATTTTCCCCATTAATGACGTATTATTTCACCTACCTGCAACCCATCTGCACATCCCTGTGTGTGCAACAAGCAGAGTGTACCCACGTTATGAACCCGCCAAGGTAGGCGCGTCTTGCTATCTGAGTAATGCACCAGTTAAATAGCAGGAGGATACTGCTCCAATCTAACTTTGGACAAGATTTTTGTTGGTTAATGGTGCAGTTGCTTTCTGCTGCCACAAAATATCAATATCCCAATAATGCCCCTGACCACACCTCATTTTAAGACCTACACACTGCCCATGGGCATACAGATAGGTGCAAGTACATTTGCTACTCACAAGGTGTGGGTGCTCAGTCTGAAACTAGCAATGGCAGTTGTGCTGTGCTCTGCACCAGGTGTGAGATTATGGCCCTAAGAATCTACAGCTAGCATGCTAGCATCTCTGTGAAGTAGGCCTACAAAGCAAAATGCTAACAAGCTTAAAATGACAAAGCAGATGTTTAACGGGTATAATGTTTCAAGGTTTCAGCCATGTTCAATATCACAACTGTTATCGATCCATTAAATGCCTGTTATCTGTGATTATAAGCCTCATAGATATGAGTCAGTAGGGGCCTGTTAGGTTTAGATGCCAAAATGATGTGGTTAGATTTAGAAAAAGATCATGGTTGTTGGTTTAAAATGGGACGTGAAGCCCAGTCTCTTGGGTGAAAGTCCTGTGATAACCTTCAAAAAAACTATTATTAACTATTATTATGATACATCGTTTAGGGACCATGAATATCTGCACGAAATTTCATATTATCTCATTCTGTAGATGTTACGATGTTTCACAGGATAACACCAAAGTCATGATGAGTCATCCTCTGGACAGCATTAATTCCTGTACAAAATTTCCATGCAGTCCACTGAGATATTCTGGTATGGACCAAATTGGTGGACTGATTGACCAACCTGCATAGCAAGCATAGCTATAAACCCTTATCTATTGTGGATAATGTGTTGGCATCTGAGAGTTTAGCTTGTCTAATATTCATCCGATTTGATTAAATGTATGATATCATTTCTGTCATAAAGAAGAGGTGACACCTTTTCAAATGATGGGTATCTAGTTTTGAAAAAGCACCAGACAGTTTTCAAATCTGGCCAGGTTTACCACTGTATAAAAATGTTTTGTGTCTTCTTCCTTTTTTTTAAAACAGAAATTGATGCCACGTTGTTTCCATTCCTGTCTGCTGACAACCCTGAATTCCAGACTGGTTCTTTAGGCCCTGATCCAATGGGATTGCTCTATCTCCACTGTATTTCTCCCACCACCTCCTCCGCTTTCCCTCTGTTTTTTCATCTCTCCCTTGGCCTTCATCCCTCTGTCTCTTTGAGAGATGGAAAGAATGTGTCAGGCCCTTTGCCCTTTCGTGTTCTTGTTAGCCGTACCAATTACCAGGAAATGGATGCTCTCGGAGAATTTTTTTTTGCTCGCTTGTGGACAGCTGAGTTAAGCAGAGATAGTTTTGTTTTCAACTTGTGCAGGTTGACAAAAGTCTTTATTTACGATTTCTGGAGGAACAAGAAGGATTACATGCCCAGCATACTCACTTAAGGCCACTGCGAATGTCCACTAGAGCATCTGTGTGCTGTTATGTGTCTTGCTCAAAGGTATGTCACATTTAATGTTTTTACTGCAACCCCAGACTATAGAGCCGAGGCCATTTTTTGAGTCTTAAAACCCACAGTGATTGATTAAAAAAGCAGAATACTGAAATTAAGCAACAAAAAACAAGTATCTGGGGTAAAAATAGCCTAAGACTCAGATGCATTGAGTGGTCTGGGTTATAACAGAGGAAAGGCTCACTTAAAAATACATTGTCATTTTTCATTTTTAACCTCTGTAATTTACTGCAGTCTCAAAAAACCTCATGCTTGAAAGAATTATTGAAATTCCTGGCAGTAAATTTCATGGCCCATTATTAATTCAAGATTTAGGGATGATTCATTTGTAATTCATATCAACAGAGCTATAATACATGAGAAATGGGGCTGTTTAAATGTAATAAATAAACTTAAAATCTCATTGGACACACTTCTCATGTCTAAATTTAACTGAGTGAAGCCAGGAGTCAGGCATGAACAAAATGCAGTAGAGGTAATGTTCTTTGTTGTGATAACTGTGTGTTTATTCCCTGCACTGTGGTAAATATTCCATAATACTTATATACTTTATGCCCGGTGCTGATGAGGATTTTGGTGGTCAAAGGTCAAGAGCTATGACCTCACTGCTTTCATTCTCATCATTGCAATGTCTCAAGAACAAAGAATGAATTTCCTCAGACTTGGCACAAATGTCCATTTGGACTCAGCAATGAACTGATAAGAATTTGGTGGTCAAAGGTCAAGGTCACAAAATATGCTTTTGGCCATAACTCAAGAATTATTACGCTAATCATGACAAAGTTTCATACAAATATCTAATACAATAAAATGATGAAGTGATGACCATTCTCTTCCTGGCATGAAGCATAATCTAATGTGACAACTAGTACTAATCTATTTTTACAATATGTTTCATGTAACTCGTGTTTATTGTATCTCATCTTTTTCTGATTTGTAATCACTGATATTTAGTTTGTTGTCCAATACTGTTTAATGGCTTTGCTTTGACATTCATGGAGGATGAATACATCTGGTCATTTCTTCACTTTTCCTGTAGCACCATGAGGTTCATATTGTGGTTTTGGGTAAAATGCCCAGCGCAGTTGCCAGAATAAAATGTTGGCATTGTGCATTTCAGCAAATCATGGATGTGTAGTTTAAGTTACCTGTGCATGAACTAAGTTTCTTATCAGGAGGACGACGGGATGGTGGATGCTGTGACACTCAAGCAAGATGGCTGCCAAGCTGCAGAGCACTGTTGGGGACCAGAGACATTCTAGCTGTATTTGTGGTGAAAAAACGGGGACATTTATACCCCATTTCTCGCAACAAAACTGGATATTTTTCAACAGGACGTTGGGACATTACCAGTTGATTTGTAGGAATCAAACCAGGTATTTTTTAATGAGACATTGGGGCATTTCCAGCCAGGGTTGTAGCAATCAAATTGGGTATTTTTTGACGAGACACTGGGACATTTACAGTTTGTTTGTAATAAGCAAACTGGGAATTTTTAAACAAGTCATCGGGACATTTTCAACCAAGTTTGTAGCAACCAAACCTGGTATTTTTTGACAAGATGTTGGGACATTTCCAGCCAGAGTTGTAATATCCAAATTGGGTGTTTTTTGAGGAGACGTTGGGACATTTCCAGCCAGAGTTGTAGTATCCAAATTGGGTATTTTTTGAGGAGACGTTGGGACATTTCCAGCCAGGGTTGTAGCAACCAAACCTGGTATTTTTTGACAAGACTGTGGGACATTTCCAGTCGATTTGTAGTATCCAAACTGGGTATGTTTTTACGAGACATTCGAAGATTTCCAGCCATGTTTGTCAGGGCCGGACTGGGTATTTTTTAAGGAGACATTGAGACATTTAAAGTTTATTTTTTAGCAACGAAACCAGGTATTTTTTAAAGGTATTTCTGAAAAACTCTTGCTATTCCCATCAGCCTCAGCTGTACTTTGTGTTTGCATGCTAACACACTAAAATAATACAGTGATGATGGTAAACATTACGCCTCCTTCTGTCCTTGTTGCCAGAATTCTGTCATCCTTTGTCTTATTCAAAAATGCATCATCAAGCTGAAATCAAGACCACTGACCACTGGCACAGGAAAAAAAACAAAAAACAAAAACACCAGGACTGTCAGATATAGAGTAGGGCAGGTTCAGTTCATATTTTTAGTTACTTCGGTTGCTAAATAAGGTGCTCTGAGGTGTTTGACCTGCACCTGGATGGCAGAAACAGGGTCCAAATATGCACTTTTTTGCAAACTCCAGATTCCATTCACTGCCTGCTCGGGCCCTATAACCGTTACCTAATGCATATTCTACATATTCTACATGTCAGCCACACATTGCTGATGAAATCCCTCGATTTATGGACCAGCTCTCGACGAGTCACCCATTGTGGAATGTCTGCTGAAACAGGCCCTGTTGTGTTCTAATTATAACCTGAACTGCCTTTCTTCTCTGGTGTTTTTCACCTTTTAAAGTTTTTACTTTTCTTTTATTGATCCTCAGACATAACGGTAAAGATAAGAGAAGCGACCAAAGCAGAATACAACGTGGGCCTGTTTTAAGACATTCCACAGTGACTCATCCTGCCCCTTTTTAATCTTTCACCGAACTTCTTCCTTTACATTTCCTACATGGATCATTTTTGTGTTTGCGTACTGATAAAGTTCTCTCTGTGTATCTCTTGGCTGGCCTGCCTTTCCACTTCCGCGTCTGTCTAGCTACCTATCTACTGATTCATTTATTACACATAATTCTCAGCATCATCAATGTGACATCATTGTCCACTCCTTAGCAGCTCTTAAGAAGCCCCAAACCTCCGGGAAATCCATATTGCCAGGGGCCAACATCCTTTGGAAAAACATCTGGGGGAAACTCAACAATAAGCCGGTGATTTACACCAATTAGATAATCTCAAAAGGACAAATTCTGGGTCAAGCGCCCGACTGCCCTCCTACGCTCCTGTCAGGCTCAGGTGAGTGGGATAGTCTGTTGGCAAGTAACGGGTTAGTGTCTGTCTCCCCCCTACACCTCCTCATCTCATCCCTTCACCCCCCCCCTTCATCTCCGAGGGCTATATATTGGACGTTGTGACTCGTCTGCATCTTAAGCATCACTCGCACCCGCAGACATTCGCAGACATACAAACCCACAAGTGTCTGGTTCATTTTGAGCAACGGCGTAGACGAAGAGCAGACTCCAGCGATGAGGTCCCTGTTGAAGCTGGTTGTGATTCTGTTTTGCGTCCAGAGGGGAGAGGGCCACTGGCTGAGATCACTGATTGGTAAGTACTGGCTGAAGAGAAGGTTGTGACCTATGACCTTTTGGCTAAAATCTAATTTTTGCTTGCTTTGAGAGCAGTGTGTCAAATATCATGTCTAGACTTGGAGATATATAACTTTAAACTTCGATTTTCTGCCTCTTAGAACTTATCAATTCTTAGTTAAGACTAAGAATAACTGGTGTCTCAATTTGGAGTACAGCCTGAAATTAGTTGCGCTTTGTATTTTCATTAGTTTCCTTTGTGTATCACATGTATTGATAACTCTTTCTGCCTTTTCCAGACCAGAAACAAGAAGCAGCATCTCCACACATATCACCAAATGCGGACAAGAGAAACAGAGATCCATCTGCAGAAGACGGCCAAACAGAAGCTTCTGGAGTCGGGCCATCACCTGATCCCGTCGTCCCGATCCCAGTCCGGTCACGTCGCTCTGCTTCAGACTCCCAGTGTGGCCTGCGCTCCATCCTGCTGCAGGTTCGAAACCTCGGGCTGGGCTACGACTCCGACGAGACCATCCTCTTCAAGTACTGCGGTGGGACGTGCCCCCATGTTCGCTCCAACCATGACCTCACCCTCACTAACCTGCTGGTGAGCGGGGTGCTCCCTCAACCAGCACCTGGGGATGTGTGGCACAACACGCCCTGCTGCAGGCCCACCCACCACGAGGATGTGGCCTTCCTTGATAACTCGCACCGTTGGCACAAGGTGGAGAAGCTGTCGGCAGCGGGGTGCAGCTGTGTTGGCTAGACAGCCGAGCGGAGATGACTGAACGGAGGAAGTGAGAGGGTAGGGGTGTGTGACAAGGCGTATGATGGTTTGTGAGGACAAGTCGATTCTAAGGACAAGTTTGCTGGCAGGTTTTCTTATTGTGTCTGTAAATGAAGAGTTGAATTCCAAAATGACATACCTTTGAGTAAGCTGAAACCTTTTCTTATGACGTTATTTATGTCAGAATCAATGAGCACAAAAAACCCTTTCACTTTTGGGTGAAAACCTCATGAATCCAGTTAAGTTGATTTAAATGTTCTGACTTCGACTGCTGATCTAATGGGCCTCAATGGGATTAGAATTTTATTACTTTTGGCATTTGTGAGCTTTAAAAATCCACCCTGTAACAGTCCAGCTACAATATACTGCTGCTTTTCTAAGTTCATGAACAGTTTGCATTCTAAAAAAGGGTGTTTTTCATCTGATGTTGACAGTAAATACATATATAAGGAATTAGAAATAAGCTCTTCATATGTAAGTACTTTTCTTTCTTTTTTTTTTTTAAATGAAAGCATTGCTTATATCAACTGATTCTGTCCAAAGCGGTCTAAAACTGTAAAAACTGAACAGAGACAAGATTCTACTACAAGCTACTTGACTATTTTTGTAAATAAGTATTTATTAAAAATCTTGAGTGCAACTTTGGGGTTAATAGTAGAAGGGATTATATATACTAAGCTGTATAGATATACCCGACGCAGCTGAGGGAAGCTCTTTTTAGTTCAGACTAATTTGTCAACAGTCCAGCTACAATTTTAAAAAAATGTATTTATGTAAGATAAGTTATTTATTTATTTGTTGCCTTTTTTGTCATGCTGATTAACTTATTTTGTAATGTGTTTATCTCTGTGTTCATTGTGTGTTCAGTTCCTATTAAAGATAAACTTGTAAAGCTCTAAACTGTGTTGGTGGATGTGTCATTAGTATAAAGACAGAAATTACATGTGTAATTTATGCAAAAAAAAAGTTTATTCAATGTTTTGTACAAAAATATATGTTTTGCACATGTACAAAAATTCAAGACCTAAATCATATAGATGATTCTTATGATTCACTCTTGAACTAAAATTTGTTTTACATCCAGATACATCACTTCTTTAACTCTGTACAGTTTGTGTCAGCTGGTATGTTGCTTTCCTCCCTCAAGAATTAAATCTTTGTACAGCTAACAGTCATAAAAACAGACTCATCATCTGACTATGAAGTTAGTTGTACCTGAATGACCGCTGTGTAGCTCACTTCTGACCAAAATGAAACTTTCCCCCAGTGGCCATTTACAAGTTTTCGTAGACTCTGAGCTGCTCATGAGCCTTTCATACTTTGTGATGTAGTTTTATGTTTTCTGATATTCCTGTTTTGACAAACTTGATATCCTGAATAACCTCATCGCTCCAGCATGGATACTTTTCACTGGACCTAAATGTGCTACAGATCCATTTTCAGCACCAAACCTCCAACGACCCTGTGTGTACGGACACAAAAATTAAATAAGATGTTTTCATGCCACTCTAAGAGCCGTCAGGTTTTAAAATTTATGTCTGCAGACTGCATGTTATCTGAATAAAAAAAAGGAATCTTCTCAGCATGTAAATAGTTTCTGTCTTATTTCACCATCTCTATGTGGCCATCACATCCTCCTCCGTCTCCTCTGGCTCTGCCCCCCACACCTGGACGCGCCCCTCCATGGCCGTGAGGAGGCAGGTTTCTGAGGGGTGGAAGGACATCGACTGGACAACAGCTTTCCCCACTGGCAGTTTCAGGGACAAGGATCCCTGGAGGTCGGAAATACAACAAATGCTTTCAGTACAGTCTCTATAACCTAAGGTCAGGGGAGAATAATTATACAGACATCATGTAGGTGCAAGGCTATCAAAAAACAGCAACACCTGTGCTCTAACTCCATGACATAATGAAGATAATATTTTGATCCTACGTGGATCTTCATGAGGTCAAAGTGTTTGAAAAGTTGAAACCACACTTATATTTGTATATAATGCACACCAATTGTCTGACAAGCTCTATGGTGGCACGTGTGGTTAACCATCTAAACCACTCAGGGTGGTGAAACAATTGACAACCAGCAATTCAATAGAGTACATAGAATATACAAAGAAAAGGGTACATAGGGAAAAATCAGTAATACAAAAACCATACTACAAAATGTCAAGCATCTATCTTAATTAATAAAACATATCAAAATGTATCGTTGCATTTATCAATCAACATCACCTGAGTTAAGAGGCAGAACAAAAGACGTCTCAAATTCATGCACAGTAATTGGGTCTTAAACATCCTTTAATTACCCTTAAATTTTCATTTATACAGATATGTGTGTCAGGGTCTATGAAAACATATATACGTATAGCCACAGGGAGAGCCCGAGAAAATGTTTGATCTCACACTCCTGATTCAGACCTCTGGGTGTAAGGGTCTGTAGGGTGACAACGTAAAAACGTCTCTTTGGAGTAAAGGAGGATTTACATCACCTCCTCTTCTCTAAGGTGTTTTCCCCCCTCAAACTTAGGGTTAAACCACATTTGTTTAAAATGCCGTAGGTTTGCTGATTTCAAGACAAAGCTATACTGTGTTCACGTGCTGGTGGGATGAACTGGGAGGTTACAGCTGCTGTTCTGCATGATAGAGAGTGACTAAGTATTGGTGGAAGTTTGCACTGTATGACAGCTAGCTCGCTCTTTTGTCTGGGTCTGTCCACTTAAAGGTAAAGTATCAAGTATCATCATGAGCAATTTTGGGGTTCAACATCTTGCCCAGGAATACTTTGGCATGCGGACTACAAAAGCCGGGGATTGAACTGCCCATCTTCCAAGAAGACAACCCGCTCTACCTCCTGAGCCACAGCCACCCACTCATACAAGATTAGTCCCTTTCAGTCATCACTTATGGCCCACTAGAAGTGTGTGGCAGTGTATTTATCTGCACAGACTCTGCCCTCTGTCTGTATTTTCTTATTTTCTCCTTATCTTGCAGAGGTTGGGACATTTCTGGGCACAGCCCGCAGGTAAGGTCAGGACCTTATAAAAAGGTAGCTACCAGGTGCCAGACAGTAAGCAGCACACATCCAGGAGGAAGCTATGAGAATCATGGACATGGTGCCAAATGAAAAGCAAATAAAGTTAGGCCAACGACATGCAGAGCATGAATCGAGTGTGAATCATGGGTTGGCTTTCACTTTCACTCACTGACAATACTGTTTACAAATAGTACACAGACATAGTGTACCTTTAAGTTCTGTAACATGCTTATGGCGAACCCATTATGTTAAATGCACTCTGAACATGAACGTAACCAGACACTTACCTCCACCAGGTCCCAGCAGTAGACGTGTCCGTCCTCTGAGCAGCTCAGGACATGGGTGTCTTTACTGGACAGGCAGCAGTCCAGCTTATAGCCCTTCATCTTGTGCCCTGTATATCTGAGTGAAACACACAAACAACAAAAACACCATAACAATAGGCATCTGAAATAATATGTATACTTACATATACATGCATATATACAACCAGTACAGGGGGTGGACAAAATAACAGACACACCTTTACAATCATGAATTGTAATGTAATGTAATGTTAATTTTTGATTGTGGCTGTGCCAGAATGGTGTTGACTCTTGTTAAGGGTTTTAATCATGTTGTTGCAGTCATTGTCACAGGGTGACTACAGGTATCAGACACTTAATGACTTTTAAGACTTTTTAAGATCATTTTTAACCAAATTTTAAAACAGTTTTCAGACAAATTATCATGCTGTTATTCCAGCATTGCAGGTAAGTATAAGTAGTACATATGTAGTCCTCTGTGAAGATATTTATGTAGGAGTATAATTACTAGAGTCAGGTAAGGGCATATGTAAAGTAAAAAGAAAGTATAAGGTTCAGTGGTCGGTTAAAAGACTTGTAACATCAGAAATGTGGACTTTAATGATGAAGAACTTGACAAAAAAGAGATAAAAAGGATAAATTAAATGAGATAAAACTAAGTCCTGAGACCTAAAATCGAATTTAAGACCTTTTAAAGGTCCAGTGTGTAGGATTTAGGGGGATGTATTAGCAGAAGAGAAATATAGTATGTTTTTCTTTAGTGTAGCATCACATGAAAATAAGAATCATTGTGTTTCCGACTCCAAATTGCCAAGCAGCGCTGGAGAAACACTGATATGTAGCATGAAACTGCTTTTAGTGTTTTTACTGGTTAAAATCACCTGCTCCGGGGGAGGAAGAGACCTCTGCAGATAATTCAACTCCTGATAAAAACTGCCTGAACAATGAACACTGGAGGAATTCTGACCAGGAGAAGTTTCAGCTGGTTGTAGTCTGTAATCCTCACAGCTACATGCCACAAAATCCCCCTAAATCTTACACACTGCTCGTTTAAGACTCATATAAGGACCAGCAGACGCCCTGTGTCCTGAGGTTTTGTTAAATGGTGGGCTAAGCTGATTTAGAGAGTTAAATATAGCATAAACTGCCATTTGAACGGCAATGAACACCGAGTGTCTTCACATGTGCAGGGGTATTCTGGTTATGATCTGATTTTTGAAGTGACCCAGTTATGTTCTGCGCCTGTAAACATCATATCCTGGTTTCAGAAGCCCATTGTTGTCTTTGTGCTTCCAAAATGTGTTTCCTGCTGTAAGAAGACACTGTTCACCACAGTGTACACTGAGTCATGTCCTGTTTTCACAGATTTTAAGTTAGGTGAGATATAAAGAGAAATCACAAGTGAGCTGCTTTGTCCCTAAAAGGAATTAAAAACAGGAAACTTTTTCGCACAGCAAGACGTGTTTTACTGTAATCTAATTTTCACTTGGGGTCATGCATTACCTGTTCTTAATGATCAAAAAAAAAGATAACTTCCCAAACATTCCTGCATAAAACCTCATCAGTGAGGTGTAGCATCATCGTGTGCCAAGTGTTACATTTAGATTTTTAAACAAAAACTGCTTTTGGATCAGTCGACTAGTGAGTGAAACCATGATGGAAGCAAACCACACTGTAACGAGACTGAGCAGCACTCACTCTCCCAGCATTTCCCCGGTGCTCTTGTCCAGCAGTCTGACTGTTGAATCCAGACTGGAGCTCAGAGTGCACTGACCATCCTGACTGAAACACACACATGTGATGGGACCTGGAACACACAAACATACACACATTACAGGCTTCTGCTTTTTCTACTACTACCACCACTAATAACAACAGTGACAGTAAATCTCAAAACTCCTAATGAATGCTGAAAAGATTACTCACTGCTGATGAAGTCAACGTGCAGCTGTCCCATTCTCAGGTCGTAGCGTCTCACTCTGCCATCCACCGACCTAAACACAAGACAGTTGTTCTCAAACAGTTCCACAGTGAAATCTAAAAATCTAATCAAACAGGAAGAGGAAAGGAATGATAAAACTGGTGATACAGATTGTCCCCTAATCTGCTTCCAGTTCAGTATGATATGAGAACTGCAAAGATTAGTAAATTAATCAGTCGATCAAAAGAAAATTAATCAAATATTTAGATAATTGATCATTCGTTTCTCCCATTTTTTAAGGAAAAATGTCAAAATATTTGCTGGTTTCAGCCTCTTAAATTTGAGATATGCCTTTATCTTGAAATTCTGTGTCACTGTCAAACAGCACCAGGCAGATAACAGCAAGCAGCCAAAGTAAACTTTTCGCACTTAACCAGCTAGTTACTTATGAATTTGATGTGTTTTTTTATCTTTAATGGCCAAAAGGAAAAAAGAAAGGGATGGCAGCTTCTTCTGTAACAGACTGTATCAAATGGTCTCATGATATCGCCTCATATCGATTGCAAGCCACTGAATTGAATCAAATCAAAAGCATACTGCTGCAGACTCTGTGTTATCAGGAAATATCTTATTGTCGTCTAAAGAACTGATATAATATCATATCTTGTTGAAACTACTGATCTACACTTCAACTGGCTTCAGGGGCAAAAAGTACGTCTGCTGTACTGACCCGGTAAGAAGCTCATGTTGGGCCACCTTCAGGCTGCTGACGCTGTCCCGAGCCTCGTCTAGAACCTGGATGGGCTCAAATCTCCTGGATCTGGTGTCCCAGCACCGAACTGTCCCATCCAGGGATCCTGGATGAGGAGAAAACACACACACACACACACACACACACAGACAACAAATAAACACATTTACTGAGTCAGTAGTCAGCATCAGTGGCCATGTGTTAGGTAGAATTTAAAATAGATACAGACAAAGAAACTTATTAAGACAACTCAATGTTCGAGTGGAAAGATATTTCACATAATTATCCCAGAAAATACACGATGTATATACTAAGTAATATATTGTGCATTGTACTCACCAGACAAGATGACAGTTGCCTCCTCGTTGAACTGGACGCAGTTGACTTTCTGTCAGCAGAAAATTTGAGTAAGATATAAAAAACTAAAAGACGGAACAAAAGTGTGGAGACACAAGAGAACAAGAGGGAAGCGATGCAGGTGTAAAAGCTTCTTAGATGAACATGACAAAATAATAATAATGATAATAAATTAAAGTTCAACTGACCCCTGCGTGACCTCTGAGTTTGCGTGTGACCTGGCCTGTGGCGACGTCCCATAGGATCACTGTCTTATCAGAGCTGCAGGAGCAAAGATTGCTGTTGTCATAGGAACTGTTGAAACAGCCAATGAGAGACAAGCATGGTTACTGTTTGCAGGGGGAGAAGATCTCTGTAGCACACCTTTACAGCATTTTTTCTTTCTTCATATGTTTACAACTTATACTTCTTTATCATGCATGTTGATCCTAACATACTAATGACCCTTCCTGACACATTGTGAGGGAGGCTGTAACAATCCTCTCACCCATCGGCATCCAGAACCTCGTATCCATGTCCGCTGTAGGTCTTCAGCAGCGTCCCTCTGCTCACACTCCACAGCTTCAGAGATTTGTCACTGCCACAAGACAGCAGGTAGTTCCCATCAGCTGACCAGACAGGCAGGGAGACAAAAGCAGGTATAAGCCAGTGACATTTCATGGACTTATGTTGATGAGAAGTGTCAATATTAGGTTGATAAATATTTTGGCACTTGACTCTCACCGTTGAAGCGAACAGCCCTGACGGCTCCTTGCTGACAGTCTATGGTCCTGAGCAGATGTTGGGGAAGCTGAGGAGCCTGAGGTCTGGGCTGAGGGAACGCCATGACATCACCTGTCTGGTAAAAACACAACACAAACATATGAGCCACACTGACAACCAGTGGGGGAAAGCAACTAGGTGCATTTACTCAAGTACTGTCTGAGTGATTTGTACTTTACTTTTATGCCAATTATTTTCCAATTTCTGCTACTTTACTTATTTGTATTTTACTACATCTCAGAGGCAAATATTGTACTTTTTACTCGACTAGAATAATTTAATTATTTTTAGTTACTAGTTACTTTGCAGAATCAGATTCATGATATTATATAGGGCTGGGCGATATAGGGAAATTCAACTATCACAGTAGTGTTTGACCAAATATCTTGACATCAATATCATGACAATATTTTAGGGTTGACTACTGGTGCTTTCACAAAAATATTTACACAATGAGATTGTTGTTACATTATCACAAGTAATGTGGATATAATGAATAAGGGGTTAAAGGCAAATAAAACATCTTGAATAGTTTGGTAAGTTCAGAAAATTACATCACTTTATTGTTATGCAACAGCGCTTAGAATACTATGATATCCAAAATCTAAGATGATATCTAGTCTCATATCACAATACTGACGATGATGATGACAATGATGAATTATTATAGGTTAAGATAAAACTTTATTAATCCACGGGGAAGTTAATGAGCGACCCAGCTGTATATAAAATAATTAAAAGTAATCTCATGTTTATGTGCTGCAACACTGAAGTAATGTACGCATTAATGCACCAATAATTATAAATTGACAATAAAATATATTTTATTCTGTTCTGGATTGTTCTGCATAATGACTAGTTTAACTTTTGGTACTTAAAAGTACAAAAGTATTAAAATAATGCAATTTAAGTAAAAGTTTAAATCCAGGACTTCTACTAATGTTACTTTTACTTAAGCAGAATATCTTTTTTCCACCAACTTCATTGAACAAAGGTAAATATTACAGAGTCAGACATCGCAGAAACAGCATATTGTCAAAAAGAAAAGACTGACACTAAATAATAAGAACAAACATGCAAAATCAGAGACAAAATCATTCAGTAGACAAACCACCAAACTGGTTATGATGATGTATGGTGGATACACTTTTGTTAAATTTGGATTTGTGTATATGAAATTTACCATGCAGGATTGTGAGCTTTATCATAAAATTCAATGAATTAAAATTGCTTTCAAAAAAAACAATAACATCTTTGAGACTGATTGTCTGAGTGATTTGATACTCTGTAAACACTGCTGCACAAGCTGTTAACAAGCTAAGTTAGTACTTCATTAGCTTTCTCAAAGGAAACTAGTTGAAGCTGCCAAAGAAACTACTGGAGTTACGGAAGTTTAACTAGCCTAATACATGTTGGTCTAGCTAATACTTTAAACGGTGGTTTATTTAGAAAGAACTAGCTTGTTAGTTTTACTGAACAGAGGACAGCTTTATACACCATGCTAGCTAACGTTATTCATTTCCTTCTCACAGGAGTTTTCCAGTGCTACTTAATTTCTATACCTACTTGAAATGTTTTATCCCGAGTTTAATTTTAGGGGAGCGCCATGTTGATATTCCTGTCGCGGCTAATATAATAATAATAAGTTTATCTTCAGTTTGTAACCATCAGCATCTTCCATTCATTTTACCCATCAAGTTTGCTAGAACGCGCAATGCACACTGGGATAAAATATACCTGTCAAAATAAAAGTTCAAAAACCTTCCTCCCGTGTCACCTTTAGTTTACAGATTACTTTACGCTCTTATTTTGAAACTCACCGGATATGACTACTCCTTACTACTCAATTCATGAAGACTCCAGCTCAGCTGTCTGTCTGACCGGGGTTTAAATTTCTCAATAATAAACCACCACAAGGAGGTCGTTTTAACACACCATGGCGTCCAACAACATGTCAGACCCCAGGAGACAAAATAAGATTTTAAGGTGAATATTTTATATGTCAAATTAGAACTTTTTGTAATGGAATTAGCTAACCACATTAGCTTGGTTGACGTAAGCTAACAGCTAACTAGCTAACCTTTAAGACAGTTCATGAGCATAACTAGTTTAAGAGGATTAGCGATTAGTTGATTTAACTGTGGGGTTTCAACACCACCAAACACCTAACAAATAATTATGATTTCCTCATATTTAGTCGACAATAATCTGTCACTAAATAGTTCATATTTTAACACAAGGGTTTTGTTACACAGCGTGTCTGTGCTATTTGTCCTTGCCTTTTGCCCATGACGGTCAGTGAACATATATTTTCATGGGCTTCTTGAAGCTTCTTTCATTTTTGTGTGAGACTACAGAACACTTAGCTCCACGGGCATGACAGTTAACCCTTGACAGTCTTTCTGACACCTTCACAGACTCAAAGATAATTGTAGTCCTTCAGGTGCTATTAAGTCGACTTAATACTATGTGGTTGGTACCTATGACCACAAATTTGATCTGGGTGTCATAGTTTGGGCTAGTCCCTTTGGTCCCAGTGAAATGAGATCTTAGAGTAGTGTACTTCTTACTAGTGTTATCACGATACTGCAGTTTCTAACTTCAGTAACTTATAGCAGCTTGAAAAATATAGATATTCGATACCACTTTCAGTACCGCGTTAGAGACATACAATTGAATTACTTTTATCAAAAGATAAAGATAACAATTTGATATTATGATGGCAACAACTTTTCTTGTCATGGTTAGCAGCAGAAAACAGCTGAAAGACTATGGCAAACATTAACAATAAGACAGAGTGCATAACGTGCAGCTGGTGTCAGTGTATCTATACAATGGAAATGAATACTCAGAATCAGTATGTATTAATAAATCAATATCTTTGATGCTACTTTCCACGGTGAAATGGTTTTCCCAGTTTAATGTGGAGGAACTAAATTGGCCTGCAAAACCCCTGACATCAGCCCCATCCAACTCATCTGGGGAGAATGGAAATGCCGGCTGTGAGGCAGGCCTTATGTCCTTACAACTCTTCGGCTGAATGGCTGTAAATCTCTGCAGCCAGGTTTCTGAACTCTTATGACCTTCCTAGAAAAAATGGTCTGCTATAGCAGGAGAGAAATGTCCATCCAATGTCATTTTGGAATGATTTTGTAACACAACACAAGACTAATTGTGTATAAGTGGATCTGGCGTTAAGAATTAAGTTGTTGTTACAGTGTGTTTTTTGTTAATATGTGTCTACGGTGTTGCAGGTACAAGCCCCCAAGCACAGAGACCAATCCCACACTGGAGGACCCCACGCCAGACTACATGAACCTGCTCGGCATGATCTTCAGCATGTGTGGACTGATGCTCAAGGTGACCTACACACACACACACACACACACACACACACCCTCACACTAAACCTCTCATCTCCCCCTTGTCCTCTGCCTGTGTGTGTGTGTGTGTGTGTGTGTGTGTGTTTGTGTGTCTGTACTAAAGGGGTGTTGCCCCTGAATGGTAGACCTTGGTTCAGCTCAATGGTTCCATTTAGAAGATTAAAGGTAAACTCACCTTTTTAGATGAAAGGATGAAGGGCAGCTTTTGACTTTGAGCACGAAGGACACAATAAACAAAACACAGAGGGGACAGCAGCAGGCTCATGTGGCCTCCCAGTCCAATTGTGGATCACTTGATTAATTGATTGTCTTTCCATCAACAAAGTAATACCTTGACTTGTTGGTGTAAAACCTTTTTTCCCCAAACAAAAAGCATAAATTATTTCCTAAAAATACCTTTCTTAGGCAAAGATGGGCAGATTTGGAGGTTTTATGTCAGTGCAGGAAACACAAAGCACTCTCCAAGAACTGGATAATGGGGTTAGTGGAGGTGTCTAAAATAATGGCAAAACCCAACAAAATACTGTGTGAATATCAGCCACAAACAAATAACTATCAGCGCCACCCTTTGCCTTCAGAAAATCTTTATTTTTGGAGTTCTGTTGTCCTGTTTAAAACATTGTGTGGGTGATGCACCGTGTTACGCCTCTTTGTATACCTGTCAGGGTACATGCAGTTTCCAGATGACACCACTTTGAACTGAAGGTCATCATGTACTCATTGATTCAGTGCCATTTATCAACTATGCTTGCTTTGTTCATCTATCTTCAAAGTAAACTTCAACTGCTGAGCCTTGTTCGTCTTTGCAAATACACTTTGCCCGTCTCTAAACGTCCGTGAACTGGCAAAACATCTGATGTATCATTAAATAAATGGGTCCCATATATGGATATATATTTTGGTCTTTTTAATCTTGCACAACATTGTGTAGTTAACATTTGTAACCTTTGTGTTGTGTATGTTTCAGCTGAAATGGTGTGCCTGGATTGCAGTCTACTGCTCTTTCATCAGCTTTGCAAACTCCAGAAGTTCAGAGGACACCAAACAGATGATGAGCAGCTTCATGTGAGTATACAGCACTTTATTGTATACAGGATATACTATGTGTGTGTCCACTTTGTGCATTTTTACATTAGTGTGTGCTGAACTTAAATACCTACAGACTTAAATACCTTGTATTGTACCTGCACTGCACCAGTACAGCAAAACACATAGTTACTAGTGTTGCACAATATACACAGAAGATCATAGAAAAGAAAAGAAAAGAAAAGAAAAGAAAAGATCATATTGCAATTATTTTGATAGATATTGTGATATGACCCACAATTTTAGTGGGAATGGCAAGTTATGATTTGTAGGCCGGTGGCCTCTCAGTAGCTCCACAGTGCTTTATTTATAATGCTATGTTGTGACACATTTTCCAATGTGAATCCAATGTTCTGGATGAAGTGCTGGCTGTCTGCTCTTCAGGAGACAGTTTGAATTTCTGTTTTATTTTGACTAAACTGGAGCTTGGATGTAATTTAGCATTATAGTTTATTGATTTTCCACTGGGAAGGCACTTTCTGTGTACTCCTGATGCCGACCCCAAGCCTGGATAAATGGTGAGGGTTGCATCAGGAAGGCCATCCGGCATAAAACCAAATCAGTCAAGGCCCGGGTTAGCAACAGCCGCCTCTGGTGCTGTTGACCATCAGGGTGCCGGTGGAAATTGGACGACTGTTGGTCAAAGACCATCGAGGGAGGCAGATGATAAGCTGTGGAGACCCCTGAAGGGAGCAGCCGAAAGACGAAGAGGAAGTTTATTGATTTTCAGTGGAACTTATCTTGAAGACTCGATCATGGCAAGTTATGCTCTTTGGTTGCGTGAGATTGCGTCGTCGTCGTCCTCCGCTTATCCGGGTCCGGGTCGCGGGGGCAGCAGCCTCAGCAAGGAAGCCCAGACAGTCCTCTCCCCAGCCACTTCCATCAGCTCTTCCGCGGGAACCCCGAGGCGTTCCCAGGCCAGCCGGGTGATGTAGTCCCTCCAGCGTGTCCTGGGGCGGCCCCGAGGTCTCCTCCCGGTTGGGCATGCCCGAAACACCTCCCAAGGGAGGCGTCCGGAAGGCATCCTTACCAGATGTCCGAACCACCTCAACTGGCTCCTCTCGATGTGGAGGAGCAGCGGCTCTACTCCGAGTCCCTCCCGAATGTCTGAGCTCCTCACCCTATCCCTAAGGTTAAGGCTAAGATTGCTATGATCTGAAATATCTGTTAAAGTAAAAACATTGGCTCTAGGTAGAGCACTTGCCATGGATATATTAAGAGACCTCAATACAGAATTGGCAGCAGGGCTCCATTCGTTCCTACAGAAGTTTCTCAGTGGGGCATGAAGTCCAAATCACTCTGTTTCCGTGGTATGTACTCACCCAGATGATAGGTGCTGCTTACACATCATTAGGCCCATAGAGCAGATGCACTAGAGACTTACAGCTGAGCAGCCAGCTTCTGGTTTAGAGCTCCACTATCTTGAATGGAGTTAAAATAATTTAATCTTGCGGCTCTTTTAGACTTTCCAAATGTTATCTGCCTGAATGGATTGAATCTTGATAGCGAAATGAGTAATTTTGCGGGGGTTGGGATGCCAAAAAAAAAAATTACCCACTGGTTTTAAGACATCTCTTTCCCAGCATAATTCTATGGGGAAAAGTCTTTTTGGCCCAATTGCATCACGCAACAGACCCTGGAAAATGCAGTACCAGCGACTACAAAAATTGGTCTGACAGTCCGGCACACTACGTGGGGGCCTGGTACTTGCTCTGTATGAAGTGAAGACTCAAGCACATGGGGAGAGAGGACCTACCTGAAACATTTCTCATATAACATATTAACCTATTTCTCCTCAATTGTTGTTGTTGGTCAGCATCTGTAAATGTAAGATGTGAGGGTTGGTCTTAATGGTATTTGTGCCTTCTCCACTGTGATTGAACGGCTGGGTAAAAAGTGACAGTGACGAGCGCAACATTTTTTCAAAGCTGAACATTTTTCAGCATTTGGCTCTCACAAAAAAAAAAAGTCAAATGGGAAGCACTCAGTGCCTCATCAAGCTGCTAGCGTTTTTAGCGTAGCGTAAATATGTGGCAATCCCATTCGAAGAATTAAAAACATACACTGGCGTAAAGAAAAATAGCTTTGTTGGACATGGCCCCTGTATGTTGACATCAGAAAAATATTCTTGTCAGCATGCTAATAATGCATTTAACCATTTTGTCCAGCACACGACTCCCCCTGTAATTGGCATCAGTGTATGCTCACTCAAAGACTTTTAATTCAGACAAATTGTGAAAATGTTTATTGTCTCAGTTATTAGGGATGTGGCCCTCTTCTCTGTTGCAGAGGAAATGGTGTTCACATTAAAGTCTTCAATAATTCAGCTTTGAATCTGTAGGTTAGACTGGCTTCTGTCTGCCACTGAGACTTGAGATGAGCCAACTCTAATGTCCCAAAGCTTTTAACTGTGTGACCTCCAGGGGTGGTACATTTCCATTTGCTTAGTACTACAGTAGGGCACTTGTCCAGGCCTCGCAGACAGATTTGCAATGAGGAAAAACCTTCTGGTCCATCGTCTAGATGAGGTTGTATTAAAGACAAGCTTGATGCACTCATAGTTTAGTAACGCAAAATGTTTGGCTCAGCAAGTAATGTCAGACGATGAACTTAATGCACCAGGCTCGTGTGCACAGAAGCTGGTTCAAGGCCAGTTTTAGGACATTTGTTAAGAGCCAAGATATGATGTAAGTATCCCTGTGTTATTTAAAGGTGAGTGCCTGTACAGGATGAACGAGCTGTGGAGGGCAGGTATGTCGTTGAGGTTATCAGGTGAACCGTACACAGACACGTTTGGATGAATCGACCCCACAGTTTCTTCACATGACTCAGGGATAAATCTTTATACCTGCATCTGCGCTAATCAGCCCTGTGCTCGTTGTGTCATTATACTCCAAACTTTGTCAGCAAAATATCCCACTGAATAATCGAATGGCAACTGGAGTGTGTTTTTGCTTTGCAGGCAATAAGTATAATGTAATTTTACACAAGCCACAGAAGCACAGGTGCTCATGAACCGCAACAAATGCAAACAAGAAAGGAAATTCAAAGGTAGCAAAAGCTTTTGCCAAAGTCCATGGCTGTCAATCCCATTTTGTAAAGTCTATTTTTTACTTCTCCAGACTCAGACTGCCTTGGAATTTTGTTTCTGAATGATTCTTATATATTCTTTACTCGTTCAAATAATATTTTACTGGCAAAAAAATGACTTTCCCCAACATTTATGGCTCATCCCAATATTATTCTGAACAGGAAATTCATTACATTCAGGTCAAAATGAAATGAAAATGCCTTCTATATAACATCCCTGACCACACTGTGTACTTATTTTACAATATATGAAAAAAAAAAATCTAAATCTTTTAACACTGAGCATAAATGAGCCCTTACCCCATCAGGGCCTCACTGTTATGACACGCCCACTTTTAAATTATCAGATCAGTTCCTCACAACGTTATATCTTGCCTGTCTATCCTGATGCTTGTACTACAAAGCAGGATTTGGAGTTAGCGAGGTGACTTCAGGGTTAACTCTGGGTTTTCAATACTTCATAGCTGGTTTTCCTTTTGCTGGGATAAATCATCATGGTAACTTGTGCTGAACAGCTAATCTGCTCCAGAGCAGGTTAACGCCACAGTATGGGATCACAGCCTGTTAACACCCGACCTCTGACCAATCAGATCACTGAATAAAAAATCTATGGAGAAAAGTCTGGAGGGACAAGTAAAAAACAAGTAGCCTTTACACTGTCATAGGTCAGTAGAATGGTTTCATTGTTTCACTGATTTAAAACAGAGCTTCAAACAAACACAGATTGCTTACAGCACTAAACACATGATTTTAGCAGTTTTAAAGGGATAGTGCACCCAAAAATGAAAATTCAGCCATTATCTACTCACCCATATGCCGAGGGAGGCTCAGGTGAAGTTTTAGAGTCCTCATAAAACTAGAGATCCAAGGGGAGAGGGGATAGCAGCACAACTCCACCTAATGGAGGCTGATGGCGCCCCAGATTCAAACGTCCAAAAAAATTGAAACAGAGAGGCAGTTAGAGCTACAGACTACAATGAGGCTAAAAACAGAGTTCAAATGACGTTTTTCCAAACAACTTTTTATGTCGGGCTTCAGGACACTTGGATCACTACGGACGAGCAGCATGGAGATATTTTGTGGTTTCAGTTATGTGTTTTTGGACGTTTGAAGAGTTTTGTTGCTACCCTCTCTCCCCTTGGATCTCCGCAAGAGATGTGAGAACTCTAAAACTTCACCTGAGCCATTTTCCGTTAAAAGATTACAGAGTGTTGTTTACATCCCACGCCACTGACAGTTTACTGTCTCACAGTCGCAGACACTTTTAGTACCATTTCATCTCATATGATATGGAGCAGCCTACTTCATTCATGGCTCTGATGATGCCACTCGCAATTAACACCCCCGCCTCTTTCACATGAACGAATTTGTGGCTAGAGAGGAAAACCCAGAGTTTACTGAACTAGCTGATGACCAGCTTGGTAGTACAGATTATCCAGACAGCCAGTGTTAGAGTTAGTCAAGCCAGATAAGGAAAAGACATCCTGGGTAAGTAGAACTGGCTTCGTTGTACAGGCATCTGTTTCACTCAGAAATGTGTCACAATGCTGAAGCTAGATTCTCGTGAAATGCCATTTCATCTGGAGTTTAATGCAACCAATTGTTCAAGAAATACTCTTTCACTTTGACCTTGAAGTGAAGCCGGGCTGCTGGCTGACTATTTTCAATTCTAGATAAAGATTAAGTGACAGTGGATTTTTTTTGTACTTTGAATGTAAATAAAGTGCCAGGGTAGGATCTCCCAGACCCCCGACAGAGGTTTGAGTGAAGCCACAAATGTCCTCAAATCCTAGAAACGCCCCTGTATACACCTAATCTGTGTGGGGCTGCTGGTTGACTGGTTTTGCCTCATTCATTCATCTTATCTGCTAAATATTATTAACGTTTGTTTATTAACGTGCCCATGGCCTCCTGTCACTTTGTATGTTTGACCCCAGGCTGAGCATCCCTGCTTTACATGATGTTTTCTCCCATTCTGTATGCTGTCTGCAGGTTGTCCATCTCAGCAGTTGTGATGTCCTACCTCCAGAACCCACAGCCAATGTCACCACCATGGTAACCAAGGGCCAATCGCAGAAGAGCACAGAAGTGAATCGCGGATGCTGGAGTGGGTGACAAAACAGTTGATTGGCCCCCCTGGCCATTGTTGAGTAAAACCAGAGACGAAAAGGAAGATAATATGATAGAAAGAGAAGAAGAGAGGAAACAGTTGACCAGGAGAGGTGGACAATAAAGAGGACACTACGACAGGAAGATCATATAAATTCTTTGACTTTGTCCTCATGTTTTTCTCTTTTTAACCTTTTCTAAATTTGTTTGTTGATGAAACAAAACTGTAAATTTTGCTGTTTGGCTGATCTGATGCAGGATGTCATTAATAAAGTTGTACAATTTTAAAAAGAACTGCCAGCGTTTCTTAGCCTTTGGAAGAACATGTTGATGTCATGCTCTCATCACACTGAAAGTTACATTGTTAAGCAGTAGATAATATAACTTGTAAATACTGTTTGTGGCAAAACCCTGAAGCTCCATTCTGATTTTGTGAGAAATAATAGGAAGTGTCTTAAAAGCAAACACTAGTGCCTCTCCAAGTAAAGCTGCCCATTCAATTCAATTTACTTGATTTCATCAGGATAATTTACTCAGTGTCGTTATTGCTTTTCGGGAAGTCCAAGGTACGTGTATAAAAACAAACAGTAAGGCAATTTAAACACATTGAGCGATTGGTACAGTCTGTTGATCAAGAATTCTAGGTAAGTATATCCTCATCATTTTTTCAAACCTACGTGACCAACACATGTTGCATGTTGTGCACCATAGATAAATCTTGACTAAACTTGATGTAGCACTTAAAACAGTGCACTTGGTTACATCAGTGGTTCTCGGAACTTTTTAAATATTTTTTTCCAGCCAACTACCTCCTGACCAGCACACGATTTTTGGTAGAGAAGCCTACATAAAAAGGTCCAACACAGTGCTGAAATGTTAGTGTCTGATTGACTGAGCAACAACCTTGTGACTGAAAAATGCTTAAATGCTGAAGTTCAAATGTTCAGAATTCACTAAGTTCATGGCAAAGCAATTTTTTATCATCATGCAGTGACACTAAGTTGCACTGAGCTGCATCTTTTTGATAAGTTGTACTTACAGTTTAGTGATATAATTATTTGAGCAAGTATACATGACTGATACATACATTCCCCATTGAGGAAACACTGGATCACAGCATATGGAGAAATACAACAGATGAAAGTGGGAGTGCATTGTCTTACCACCTTTTGTTTTTCATATTTTGTTGCTTTTCAACCTGAAATTAAAGTGGATTTTTATTTTGATTTTTTTTTGTAATGGAACTAAAAAAAAAGTAGACAAAGTGAAATGAAAAAAAGGGCACTCAAACTCCTCCACCACGATAAGGTGACGGTTCTCGGAGGAGCAGTATAAAAACAATTTAAAAAAATAAACATAAAAATCAATTTAAGTCAAGTCTACATGTGCTCAATCTGAGAATCTGAATCTGACATGATTTTTTTATTTTTCATAATTTATATTTATTCATTCATTTTATTCTTTTAAAAAAAAATGTATTTCACCTCACCAGTTAATCACCAAATAAATCCCAAATAAAAATCAATTTAAACTCCAGGTTGTAATGCAACAAAATAACAGAAGCCCCAAGGCAGGTGAGTACTGTTGTAAGGCACTGTACAAGAATAATGTAAATAAATCATCAGAGAAACAATAAGTTTTATTAGTAAAACTGTCACTAGTGTAAAGTTAATCTTTTTTAACACAAGCTTTCATTTATTTTATTTTTTAAATTTTTCTTTTATTTTAGGTGTTTAGTTTTATATGCAGGAAACATGTAAACAAACTTAGGAAAGTAAACAACAAACTATAACAAAGAAAAAGAACAACAAAAAGAAAAAAAAAAGACAACTCTTGTGTAACTTATCTGTGAGCCATTTTCAAGATGTTCCATAGTCAGGTATGATTCAGAGTGCAGGTAAATGATAGGCGTACTTAATCATTATCATCTTTAAGATATGAATGGATCCCACATGCTCAAAAATCGATTGGATGCTTCAGTGTTGTAGAACTGAATTCTCTCCATTTGTATGATTACCGTCATTTCGTTGAGCCATTTCCGAAAAGGGGTTGGGGGGTGTATGAGACTTCCAACTAATTAGAATCATCTTCTTGGCAGCTACCGTTCCAGGCATCAGTGCCAATTGTTCCTCAGATGTACGAGCTTTGATTCATTTCATTTATGAAGTGCATGTTGCATTACAGTTTTCTCATTTGCTAAAAGACATTTGTCGATTCAGACGTGACTTTTTTAAAACAGTTCACACACAGGCCTGAATTGAAAGTCGCTGTAAAATGCTCTGATACTCACAAAACATTAACATTGTCAAACTCATTTTAGTTCATGTACCACACACACAGCCCAGTTTGAGCTCAAGTGGGCTGGACCAGTAAAACCACTTCATAATAACTTATAAATAACAACCCCTTCAAATTTTTCCTTTTTTTTGTGTGTGTTAAGAAGTACCTTATGAAAATGTACAGCTCGCAATATCCTAAGAAAAATATGTGCAAATTCACCAGTATGTCTCAATCTTTCCACATTCAGTCAGTCAGCTACTCACTGTCATTACATGTGCATTTTGTCATGATTTTCCACCAAAGTGGAAGCTATTGAAGAAGCAGGTGAAATCATCCCCGCCTTAAAAACCATTTACAAATCTGAAGTTTCGTCAGCGGTTCCACCCAAACTGTTTAAAGACAGAAGTCTGATACAGATAATTTTGTACTGAAGCTGCTGGTTGACAATATGTTGCACACAACATATTCTCACTCCGACCTCATCACATATTGACGTTTTGGTCATGGACTACCGCATACGATGTGCAAGGAACCCTGGGTGTGTTCTGTCTGTTACATGCATTGTCTTCTTTCACGATACCACTTCAGTTTTCACAGGAAATTTACCGTTAATATACAGTCTCTTTCAAAATAAACGCACTATGTCGTGCTACTACGTTGACCTTTTTTTCCCCTCCAACAACAAACACATATGATTGGGTTTAGGCAACAACAACACATGGTTAGGTCTAGAAAAAAGAACAGGGTTTAGCTTTAGAATCTTACGGGACGGGAACACCTCTCTCTCAGGTGAAAGTCTGTGTTTGTTGGACCTAGCCACCATCCCTCCCACCCGCCCCACTAGCACTTTCGCCGCCTTAACTTTCGTCCTTGTCCCCCCTGATGCTGCCAGGTGCAGTTAAACTAAAATGGCAACCAGCTGCGTATCATGCAGATGTTGAAGATCAATTTTTTTCATTGGTTTCTGATGCCATTGATTTTGTCGACTTCAGAGTGAGACTTCTTCAGCACAATGTTCAATATCTTCAAATATGACCACAGTAAGTATTTATTGTTAGTTCTGAGAGCTGTATTCTGATCAGGGTGGAAAAGCCTCTAAAGAAGCATTTTACACAGTATCTACTCACTGTTTAAATTGCTCCTGAAACCTGGTGCCACTTAGCCTTCACAAGTACATCACTATAAGGTGTCCAAAGTCATCCACTGGGCAGGACTGAACCCTTTGGCAGGCTGATTCTGGCCCCTGGGCCGTATGTTTGACACCCCTGCTTCAGAGATTTGTAATTTTTATCAGCTGTGAACAGATGTTTTGTGTAATACAGTTCATCCGTTAGAGTTTATGGTCCCTCTGTGAGATCTGTGTTAAGTGTTTGGAAAATGAGTGTGAAAAATGTGTGAAACCAACAAAAAACTGTGAACTCATTTGCAAGAGACGACTTCTGCTGTGCTAAAACAGTGATGATAAAGATCAAGAAGATCCCAGTTTCATTTATCGTGTCTAAGCAATCGAGACAAACTGTGAGCCCATTTCACCCACAGTAAATCATGAGATCATACAAAGGTAGTTTTCAGTCATCAATATCAGGTATTTATAAAAATAGTTGCTCACAGGTAACCCTGGATAAAGAACTGGAGCTGGCTGCACAAAACACCTTAGGTTTTCTCATTAAGTATGACACTTAAGACTTTAATTCTCCTTAGCTGAGGTACTTAGGAGTGTTGCACAGAGTCCCCTTTGAATGTTTCCTTAGTTTAAGGAAAAACATTAAGGCATTCACTGCATTGAAAGAGATTTTACAGCCATCACATTCTACAGTCTCCATGGTAACTGTTCATTCAGTTGCACTCACACTTTTAATACCTCAAGTCTTTTGTGCAGTAGTTTAACTAACTACATGATTCCTTAAATACAAGACCAAGATAATGAGAAAACCTTAAATACTTAAGTGAATATTTAAAGGTGACCTGGAGGAGAGGATGTGTTTTGTGCAAATGATTTGATTTTAAGAAAACCTTTACTCAGACTTTAAGGAAAATCTTAACTTATTTGTGCACCCGACCCCTGATCCCCTGTCTAATACAGAACTCTTCCATATTGGGGTTTTGAGTGTGTCCTCCCATGTCTTGTGTCGTGCACACAGCAGCAGACATTGTGAGAGGTTTCCCTCATCATCTCTGTTACATCTAGTCATCAACCACACACACACACACACACACACACACACACACACCTTTAGGTCTATCCCCCTCCAGGCTCTTTTCTTGCAAAGGCGCTGCTCTTTCTCTTCTACACCACATGCAGACGCACACAGCACTGACTGCCTGTGTGTGTGTTTCTGCCTGCTGATGACGGAGAAGTAGCTGGGGAGTCAGCTGGATGTGAGACTGATTTAGTACCATATAACTCATGTCTCCCCAGGCCTGGCTCTGCTGCAGCCATGCAGCGTGTGTACCCTGGCTGCTTGGCTCGCAGCCATGCACGTTTCAGCAAACTCCAGTGGATTTCTCCTGAGTTTGTCCTGACGCACACTGCTAACACTCCTTTTTTTGTGAAGGTGGGGCATTTAAACAACTCCCTTTATCCCATTGTTGTGTGTGTGTGTGTGTGTGTGTGTGTGTTTTTTTTTAAATTGGGTCTGCCCTAGTTGTAAGGCTGCATTTGTTGTTGATTGCTATCAGAGCAGAGGATATTGAATTCGTCCGCAGTTATCGTCTGCATTGATCGCTGGGCTGCGTAATTTGGATATTAAAAACTGTCACAGCTTGCTGAATGTAGATCTTAAGTTCAGCGGGTGACGGGCTGGAGGCGATTTTAATTAAATCTAATCTCCATATGCTTCAAATCTGCCCAATGAGAGCAGAGTGTGGAGAGACTACTATGAAACCAGCCTCCCTCTCACTCTGTAACACTAGAGGGCACAACAGCATCACAAATGAGTGCTTCTTAACTGAATCCTAAGGAAATAACATGAATCCAGTGTCTGAGGCCTCCACTGATGTGTTAATCTACTGATGAAATGCATTAAAACTCCTCTAGAATAATGCTTCCCCCAAACATGTCCCAATGGTTGGTGAAATGGCATATTTCAATTATATTATTCATCTCTTTATTATGTTTCTGGCAAGCAGTCTGAAGTTTTGAGTGACTCCTAAATCAGATGGTTCAATAACCCTTCAAAGGTCCACCATAAGAGCTCTGCTGCTCCCTCTGCTCAAATTTATAACTTAGTGCAAATAATCTGATTTTGTTTGGTCCCTTTGGAGGAAGCCATTTACCTGCAGATCATTTACAGTGTAAATTATGCCCATTTTACCTTAATTTAGTGAGTTCATAGCAGTGAGTGAGTGCATTATGTTTTCTTCTGCTTAGTGACGTGGTCTTTGTGAGTCCCCTGACTCCTGCAGGATGACATGAATGTCTCTTCCGGTAGGTAATCTCTCATGCCACCTTTGAAACATCAGCCTTTATGAACAAGGAATATCTCGTATACTCCAAATAAAAATGGCAAATCACAAGGAGAATGTAAAGTAGACACAAGCAAGTCTAAAGAGAGTTTAACTCAAGAGAGTTGCATTTCTCTGTTGAATTATGTTTTAGTTTTTACACTAGGCTTAATTACGACCTCTGAAGCTGGCTATAAAATACATTATAATGCATATTTAAAGGGACAGTCCACCCCAAAATCAAAAATATGTATTTTTCCTCTGACCTGTTGTGCTATTTATCAATCTAGATTGTCTTGGTATGAGTTGCCCAGCTTTGGAGATATCGGCTGTTTAGATATGTTTATGTCTATTTTTCGTTCTACCAAACTACAGCCACCAACCGTATCACTGCGCAGGAGGGAACATGCATCTAGTGCAGCTCAGCAGTCTCACCCTGTCACAAGCACAAGCCTCTCGTTCATCAGTAGGCCCACGCTTCCTTCTGCATGGTGATACAGTTGTTGGGTGTAGTTGGGTAACAAAAAATAGTTCCTACATGAAGCTGCTCACGACATGGTCTGTGGATTATCTTGAGTAACTGGGTCATGGTTTCTGGAAAAACACATTGCTGTTGAGGTCTTCAAATGTATTTATTTGGTGCTTCGAGTACCACAAGCTGAGTGCCATCTAGTTCCATTGTATTGGAGAGAAGGCCGATATCTCCAACACTCGACAACTCACACCAAAATAAACCAGACTGACAAATAGCCCTACAGGAAAGAGTGAAAATATGTATTTTTGATTTTGGAGTGAACTGTCCCTTTAAAATGTTATGTCAGGGGTAACATAGGTTGGTGTCAGACCATCATAAAATATAAATACAGTCACATAAATACACATTTACACCTTCAAGTGTCACTTACATTTTCTAATCCTTTACTTGTAACCATCCTCTGTGGATACAGTCCACTGCTTCCCTATCATTTCCCTGCATTTTACATTTAAGCATACAGCTGTTGCATGACACAGACTTTCAAAAGCAGACTCAGTTTCATTCGTCTTGATCCACTGAATGAGGAGGCAGTGAAGGGAACAAAGGTCTCAGTCAGTAAATAACCCACTCTCCCTCCTCTGTAGCTCCTTTATCAACAGCGAATGAGCAAAGGCAAACAGAGTTATTATTACACAGAGCTGAAGATGCTCCGGGGTCTGGTGATACGGCTGTAGTTCAGTAGTGAGAAAAAAGTCCTAAAAGAACAGCTCACAACAAGGTCTGTCTGTGGATTATCCTGAGTGACAGGTCATGACTTCGAATGAGAGACACTGATGTTTTTTAAATGCACTTTGGCACTTTGAGCACCACAAGCCGAGTGCCATCTAGTTTTATTACACTGGAGAGAAGGCAGACATCTCTACGACCGATATCTCCAACACTCTGCAACTCGCACCAGAACAATCTAGATTATAAACAGCACTAGATGTAAGAGGGATAATATGTGTTTTTGATGTGGGAGAGAACTATCCCTTCTCTGAAGGGGAACTTGTAATGGGACCCTGGTATCTGACGCTCAGAGTCTCTTATTAGCTTTAACTGCACTACTCAAAAAAGAAGAAATATTCATCTTATTATTTTACTCTGCATGTGTCGGATAAAGCTCAAAGCAACTTTGACTCAATCAAACCATGTCTCTGACCTTTCTGACTTAATTGGGATGAAAGGCTGATACTTTGTGTGAACGCTTTACAGCCTGCTCCTTCGTTAAGGGAAATGGAAAACAACATCGATGCTTACACATTGCTCGGATCGCCATCATAACAAGTGAGTAGGGGTTATAGCCGTGCTCGTCACGTGGGGCTTGCTCACCACTTGCTTGAGATTTGAACCAGTAACATTTCAGACCTAACACTGTATATAACACCATTTAAGATGTGAAAGGTTTACTGTATTAGATTTACACTATGGCTCCCATACGGCACAATAGCCTCAACACTGCAGCCTGTGTCACTTCTGAGTGTGTGTACTTGTGCCTGCATGTCTTGTGTGTGTTGGCTGAACTCCGGTGAGTCTCTGCAGTAACAACCAGGTTGCTTTCTGCGCCCTCAAATTAGGTTAAACTGTGTTGTACCTCTGCAATATTTGAATCCCCTGTGTGTGTATGTGTGTGTGTGTGTGTGAGAGAGAGAGAGAGAGAAGGTGTATGCATGACTACAGGCTTTAATTTTCAGGAGCAAGGTGTTATTATTGGACGTGAACACTGTTGGTGGGAAGATGCTGAGTCGGGCTTCCTCTGTCAGGCTGTCGTACACACACACACACACACACACACACACACACACACACAATAGTGATGCTTGGCACATAACATGATACACAAAGCCTGAAAAGCCCTACAGAAATGCTAACACATTCAAATGTTAGTGTGCACAGCAGATATGAGGTGAGTTTTCAGGCTGCTCCGCTGTTTGAAGTTGAATTTTATAAAAAGAAGTCCTATCCCTGTGACACTGGACCTGCAGCTTCAGCCCAGTTGCTTAAAATGATCCTAGTATTTCTCTATCGCCCTCCTAATCTCCTTTCTTACTCTTTTAAAGACACACACCTGTGAATGGGAAACTGCTGAACTGACTCGAGACAGAGAATTCATCATGACTGCCTGCCAAAACCTGCTCCACCAGTGGAGGCTGATGATCTTTGTCAATCATTGGTTAAATCAAGTTTATTTCTTGTACTTGTTATATTTTAATATCTGTACATATCTGTGATTATTATGAATAATTATAATACAGTAAGAAGTGCCTGCTTTGTGACATGTTTTTGTGATGAATACATGGGGCGATAAGATGAGCATTTGCTTCAAAATGTATTGTTTTTACTGTATTTCAGATAAATTTGGAAACTGTTTATGCATTTTAATGAATACTATATAGAGTGTGACAGATGTCTTAGCCTGTTTATATTGTTTGTATTTATTTGTATTTTGTATTTGAGCAGCATCTCTCGTGATAAAGAGATACTGATTTTAACTAAACCAGTTAAATAAAGGAAATATATAAATAGTATTACAATTGTTTACTGTGGCAGAAATTTGTCTTTGGCACGTGTCAAGTTGAGTCAGTTCCAAATTTGTCTCAGCGATAATCTGTATAGACACTCTTTATCTTTAGCTCCACTATTTGGAGAATAGAAAACCCAAATTACTATTCTTAGGGGGAACTCAGATCTCCCTCTCTTGGGGGAAAGACATGACAGTGTGCGTTGGTGCTTCAGCAGCATTGACAGTCACTTCCTCTTCTTTAGGTGCAAATTGATTCAGCCAATTGACCTTTCGCTAAGCCCCGCCCCTTTGTGATGGTCCGACAAGCTGTCAGAGTAAACATGGAGCCCACACTGTAACTAACTGCACTGCCTGAAGAAATGTTATTATATTTTTTGGAAACAGTGATTCCAGAGAGAAGCAGACAGAGGGGTCTACAGTCTGTGTTTGAAGGATATATCCTGAATGTCAAACTGACTCAGCAGCAACAACAGGTTAAAAAGACAAAGATAGTTAGAAGCTAAAGCCGAACTATAGGCTACAGATCACAGTGTAAAAGTGAACCACCACATCACTGCTGATCGCCACACAAGACAATGAATATAAAGGGAAACTTTGCTGATACTGAACCAGCTGTGTGGCATCGCAGTGTGTGCACATGAACAGTGTTTGGCTTTGCCCCCGTGCTGCCAGCACCTGGATCTTCGACGCTGGATGGGCAGGGATCTCTGAGGGAAGTCAAACAATGTTCATCCGCACACACTGTGATGACACAGAGCTGGTTGAATATCAGCAAAGTTTCCCTGCTTCCCTTCACTGGTTCCTGTACAGCAGGGTCGGTCTTTGTTCCACTGTTATAATCACTACAAAGCAAAAGCAGCATGTGTATACATTCAGTAGGCTATATCTTCAGTAGTTAGCTAGCTAACCCTACACTTTTCAGGGTCTGATTCTGGTTTTGGAACAGGGAAGAAACGTATATATCTTTTTCTAACGGCGTCACACTCCGAAGTTGGCAAAATCTGGCACTTGGGCAGCGAAACCAACAAAAAAAGTGTCCTTTAATGTCGGCATGATTCATGACAGGTTGCCATTATAGTTTAACGGCAACCTGCTGTGTTCAGGGTGAAATGGGGCGAGACAAGGATGACAGTTAAGGTGGCGAAAGTTCGAGTGGGTGGTGACGTGGGTCCAACAAACACCACTTTGCACTCTAGAAAGCGTCACGTAAGATTCTACAGCCAAACCCTGTTCTTTTTTCCTAAACCTAACCACTTCCTTTTGTTGCCTAAAACCAACCATGTGTGTTTGTACCGACATAGTGCATTTAATTTGAAAGAGACTGTATGTAAACATTAAATTTCTTGTGAAAACGGAAAGTGTATCTTGAAAGAACAGAATCTGACACGGTGTCCCAGAACATCAACAACTGACGCACCTAGGGTACCTTGTATGTTGTATGTGGGCGTGGAAAGTCCTATCCCAGCTGAGATTGGGCGAGAGGCAGGGAACGCCCTGGACAGGTCACCAGACTATCACAGGGCTGACAAATCAGACAACCATTCACACTCACATTCACACCTACGTTCCCAACCTCTCCAGGTAATGGGTGTCATTAATACACGATGTGTCCCAGGCACAACATTTAGCTCCAAATACACAAAAGCAGCCTGAAAATGAAGTAAATCTGAAACTATTGCATTAGAGTCAATGGAGCACAGCTGTGTTGTTCTTGGACCCTGGTCTGAGCTAGCTCGATGCTCGGTGTGATTGGCCAGTCTGCGTCTGGGGGCGGGACTTTGCAAAGGGTCAGTGGTGTTTAGTTATGGCACTAATTACTTAGAGGTACAACCCCCCAGTGGGACCCCTTTCCCCTCCATTAGGAGCGCCCCTGCTCTTCTCTACAGTATATAGGCTATGCCATATGATATAAGTTGCACAATTGATTTTTTTCTTCTATCAAGTTGATCTTAATATAAATCAAGAGGGAGATGAGCCAGGAGTGTGAGGGGGAAACTCTCAGATAGAGACAGAAAAATACGAGCGAGTGAAGGGGGAGATGATGAAGGGGTGGAGGCAGAGAAGTTGGAGGCAGTGACAGAGAGAGAGTCCAGTGTGGTGGATGAGGAGCAGCCCGGCGCACGCACCGAAACGTCCTCTGAAGAGCACCGGACCTCTGAGCAGACACCGGATCGTAAAACGTGCTGAACGCTTCCCAGTTTCCTGACACCCAGCTCAGTGTCAGCGTCACCACACGTTACCGGATCCTCTGCTCGGCTGACATCACAGTGACATTCAGTGACCGGCGGACATCACTTTTGTCGGGATGTTCTGGATGTGAACATGGAGTTTTCCTCCCCTCCGGTGGTGGTGGATACGTTGCCGTTCCTTCTCCGCCCGTCCAGTCCTCCCAGCACCACTGACCGGTTTCCAGCCGCCTCCGCCCGACAGGTGAGCAGGACCGGGACACCGGAGACCCGGTGGGCGGGTCTGGAATCCCTGGAGACAGCAGGCTCTGTACCCGCCGGACAGCAGAGCACCTGACAGACAGGTAAGGATACACGGAGGAGACAACTCTGCATTTACAGCATGGGGGATAGCTGGGAATAAAATTCACTCCAAGTCTTTTTCTTTTTAACTAAACAGGGAAATGTTAATTTCGTGCAGCATTTGACGGGAAAATTAAATTGACATAATTTTTGGAGATAAACAAAGCAAAGGCAAATATTAGTACAACCAACAAGCTTAACATTATAGAGATTATTATTCAGTAAAAAGATGCAGAATTTGGTCACAATGATGCATAAACTCCACATTAAGCTTGATTTCATAAGATCTTTGGTCATTCAGAGAAAATATTCAGAATAAATGATCATTAATATTATTATTTGATAACCAGATTGAGGATTGGTTACCAAACAAGCACATCAGTCATCTGGGCTTTGACACTGCACTGGGAGGTTTATTGATGGGTTTTTTTTTTTTTTTTTTTTTTTTTTTTTTTGCTTCATCTTTGCTTAATTTCTCCAAAAAATTACACAGTCATCACAAATGACACATTTGGCCAGTCAGCAGCGTCCCAGTGTTGGAGCCAAATTAGTTATGCAATGTAAAAATGTGACACAAAAGTCTTACAAAATATGAATTTGATTGATTCATCTTACTTCTGAGCATTAATGAGGGGTGAGAAATGCAAGCATGATGCCAATATCAGCCTGACGCACATATTTATGTAGAGATCATGTTGTACATTGTACCATAAGAAACATATTTTATATTTCTAAAACTTTACATACCTTACATACTACTTTCAAATTTTTACATACTTCTTATTTCTACTGTCTTATTATTCTCCATGCTTTACATCAGAGTGACTGTAACATAACACAGTCTTCCCCCGGGGATCAATAGAGTGTATCTGATTCTGATTTCTGATTCTGTAAAGGTCCAGAAATCAAGAATCTTGACTACTTTTTTCAAGTTTCAAATTTTTACATTTAATTATCACATCTCAATGCTGCCAGTCAGTGTGCTTTCTACATGGCATCCGTTCAACTATTATAATACAAAGCATTGTGAGTAAGAAGAAGTCATGACCGGAACTCTAAAGCCTCCAACGAGCCAACCATTGTAATTTGTGTGGATGAGATTGATTTGTGGCCAGTTTTATCCAAACTTGCTGCGTAGGAGTAAACCTAATTAGGAGCCTTTCAAATGCACTTGATTAAAATTAATTAGGGTAATTTCCAAGTCCTTAAAAAGTTTAGGTCTGATAGTTTAACTGTTTTTTCCCCTGTAATTACGCGTCCCCATCAGGCCTCCGAAATTGATCAAATTAAGAGCAGTTGGTGTCGGAGTTTTTACTTCATATGAGGACATTTGATTGACGGACAACTGAAACACAGAAGCCTCACAGGCCCTGGAGCATCTTCATGTCGATGTAATAATAACTCTGTTTGCCTTTGTTCAGTCACTGTTGATAAAGGACCTACAGAGGAGGGAGAGTGGGTTATTTACTGACTGAGACCCTTGCTCTCCTTACTGCCTTCTTATTCAGTGGATCAAGAAGGATGAAACTTATTCTTCTTTTGAAAGTCTGTGTAGGTTGCTCATGTACAAGTACAACAGCTATATCCTTGAATTTAACTAAACTTCGTAAATGATACAAATATTTCATCCACTAAGAATTTGTTGACAAAGAATTATGGAGGTTGGATCTACACAGACCAATCATAGCAACACATTCTTACTCTGTCCTTGTCACACATGGAAGTTCGGTCATGGGCTTTACACATTGAGATACGACGTGCAAGGTACCCCAGGTGCGTTGGTTGTTGATATTCTGTAACGCCATGTCAATTTCTGCCTGTTACAGGCATTAAGTGTTGTGTCGTTCTTGAACGAAATGTTCAAAAGAATGAATCTGTTGAGTGAACGTACTGAACTGAATCACTTCCGGAACTGATTCGTTCATTTCTCAGTTCAGTTGAGCTCAGCGGTGAGCGTCCAGGCCGGGAGTGGAACTGCCGATTTGGTCCGTGCAAATGATGAATCACTCGCGAGTCGCAAGGCAGCCAGGGTGCAGGGAGGGACTGCCTACTGCGTGATGAATCACTCAGTGAACGAATCACTCGGTGAATGACGTAACCCCGATCCCTGAGTGATTCAAGTCATTTCTTCTCAGCGGCACACTTTCATAAGGACTGTTTTCTCCAAGCTAATGGCTAGTCAAGCCACATGAACACAATCACTTTGTCCATATTTGGGCACGTTTTCTAAAAGCTTGCGTATACAGACTGAACAGATCAGTACCACAAGAGATCGTGGGGGCAGTGTAGTGTAGTTCAAGTGAAATACGAACCCAGGAGACGCTTAAGACGATCAAAAAATGGCGGAACGGAACAAATCAGAAATATGGGGAAAATAATTCTCCGTCCACTGGTCGCAGTGTATTTAATGGCCTCACAGACCACCGTCATCTACAACTCTGCCTCCATTAAAATGTACATTATGACAACCTCCTCCACCATTGCCTCATTTGTTGTTGTCGAAAACTTCTGACTCTGCCCCTGAGTGCCATCTATTGGCTGTATCTATGCCAACATAAAGGATGCATGGAAGTATGGCTGAATCCAAATGTCCACTGATTGGACTTGTACTAAGCCCTTGTGGACTTCAGTCATACATACTGTGATGAGTTCACCATCATCACGTAAAGTCTGCAAGGACAATGACGGCAAACTGTTGATAGAAAGCCCTCAAGACTGTTTTACTCGTTGCCGTGGAAACAATCGAGTGACAGTAACAATTATGTACATGGTGATTGCTGCTGTCATATTCTGTCTCATCTGTCCCTGCAGATAAGATATATATCCCATGTGTAAGGCTGTTTGTAGGCCATATAAATCGGGTTGGCCTATTGGTTACATCCCTCGTCATGTCTGTATTGCAATGAATTGTGGGCAATAAAATCAGAGAAGCCCATTTAAGTCTGCACCACAAGCGGACTCTCTGGAAGTCTGCAGAAAGTCTGCTTTAGGCCCCTTGGGGACTGGATGAATTGTAGATTTGGACAGCCCTAAGCACTCTCAGACTTCCTGTCTGCAAGTGTGGGGAAGTCTGAACATTTGGATTCAGCCTATGAAGGCAGTGACGTTTACAGCGTTTGAAGTGGACGTGTCCATTGGTTAGATAGCTGGTTTTGCTTAGGAAAAGATGACGTTTCAGTGTAAAATGGGGGATTTTACACCTCAGTAAAAAACAAGCCCTTTTTGAGCCACTATCCCCAATGGAATATCGTGTTAATGCTGTGTTAATTTTGGAAACACAGCGTTTGGTGGCTAAAAAGCTGCTGGAAAACAGCAACGACCTGCGAAAACACAGCTGGTTTTGTTGTCTGTTGGTCTCTAACAGTGGTCTACAGCTTGGCAGGCATCTCGCTGAGGTGTAACACCACCCACCATCCCCTCCACCTCCTGATGACAAAGTCAGCTCATATACTCCGTCATTTTATGTAGAAATGTTGATATGATACATATGAAACATACAAATGTAACGTATGTGTGGTTTGCGGAAGCGTACAACGCCTACATTTTCTAACGGCAACCAGACTATGTATCTATACAAAGAACAAAACAGCTCTCCTACTGCTGTTGAGGAAGAAAATGACTCTCAGAACCCTCAACTTTTTGTCAGGATCATGATAGACGTTGATATTTTCTCCAGGGGTTATTATTGAACACAGCAGAGTGTCGAATCTGCTATTGGATGAGTGAGTTATGTAAAATCTCTATGTACGGATCTCTTGAAAGTACTACTGTACCTCTTAGCCAAAAATATTCCCTCTTCTCTCTGTTCCTTTACTATTTTGGCCCAAACCTGACATCAACGTAACATCATCAGATCTAAATGTTATCGAATCTTTACAGGGAGCTGGCTTCCTCCCGCTTCAACGCCCACAGAACCAGAGTTGTAGAGAGGATTAGAGTTGTTCTGACAGAGGTGTTCATGTGTCTTTGTGTTCTTGTTTACTCAATGCAGTCTAACACCTTCACTCATGCCTCCTTCTTCTGGGTCACCTCTCTCCTGACCTTCTTGTCTCAGCACTCCATTTATCCACCCCTCCATCCCTCCATCCACCAATCCATCAACCCATCCCAGTGCTTTCCATCCCTCTGTTTGTCAGCTTTACTCGACTGAACAGAGCCTTATTGGCATGAGACAAAACAGTGGTGCTGTCAGAGTCTGTAACTGTCAAGCTAAACTAACAATAAGCAGAAGATGAAAAGTCAACAATGGGGACAAAGGGACATAAACAATATAAATGGTGCTTAAGATGAATGATGTTGCAACTAATACCATAGCTCAGGGGCTTGTTTCTATGACGTCTGACGCACAGTGTCAGTGCTTGTTTGGTATCTGCAAAAATCATTGGCTGATAGTTTTAAGCAGTTTGTCAGTGATCCAATGATAATTTGAGCCGGCCTCAACCAATCTGGTGTTTATAAAGTTCAGAGTCACGCACACCTTTTGTGCTGTACTCTCAGTGGAGTAAAATAGAGCTGTCATTAGTGATTGCACAAGTATAATTACTGTAATGAGCACAGATATGGCTGCTGATACAACACACATATTTGTTTAATTATTTGACCATCTGGTGAAATCATATGATCGCTTCTGTCAAACATATTCATAGAGACAGAATTAACGACAGGTAGATTATACACAAGCAAACATACAAAGATGAAATTCAGACCGAGCTTAAATCAGCCCTGTTTGCTCACCACAGTTCCTATTAATCTTATTGTTAATCAGTGTTTGTTTACTGTATATGACAATATGTCCTATCATGTCATCAGACAAGATTTACTATTCTCAGATTAAAAAAATAAAAAATAAAAAAATAAAAGAAGAATTACCACCTCACAGTTGCAATCAAGATCCATGTCCGTCCAGACTACTAAGGATTTGAGGTCACTGTGACCTTAAAAACATGTTTTTGCTCATAACTAAATAATTCATATGCTAATTATGACAGACTTTCACACAAGTGTCTAACAGGATAAAATGATGAAGTGATGATGATTTTATATCCAAAAGGTCAAAGGTCATCTTCACCGTGACGTCATAATGTTCTGCAGAAACACTTTTCTTGCCATTATTTGGTGATTGTGCAGATCTTCTGTGCTGCCGAGTTGAAGATGTGTGTGAAGCATCCACATTTCAGAATTGGTTACTTCTTTGCAGCAACATCCATATTTGAATCATGGTCTTCTGTCATGGCGACATACTGTATGAGTTTGGATGGACATGGATGTAAGCTAGGGATGGGTACTGAAACCTGGTACTTAACCGGCCCATGGGGCAGAATTATTAAAGACATTTGTACTGATAAGCTCTGACGTTAACGGTACTGCCATTGGTATTGGAGAAATTTAGAAGATATATTTCTTGTTTATCAAAGTTACATAAAACATTATCGTGCACCATTTTTATCTCTGACTCCAGTCCTAATTCGCAATAAGATTAAGACAATCATCACTGATGCATGTTTGCTATTCAATCCAGAGAAGAGCTCTCTGTGTCGGAGCCTCACAGGCTGCTGTGTGTATGAGGGGCGGGCCAGCTCGGCCACTCTGTCACACACACACACACACACACACACACACACACACACGCACACACACACAGAGGCCCTGTTTTAAGTGACACTGGGGGAGAAACCGACATTGCTTGTTGCCACAAGTTCAACAACTCCTGTGCATGTAAGGGCAGAAATGAGCAATCTTTTCAACCAACTAGCAAAAGTGCATCACATACAGGTAGAGAAAGGCAGTTTTTGACCGCCTGTAGCTCGTAGTTCACCTCCCGTTACCCCATCCACCTCAGGTATGTTATGGTCTATAATAGTAATTTATTCAGGTTCCTGAGGTTTCTACCATTTTTCCCAGTTAAAGAGTTTTTTGGTGGAGTTTTTCCTTATCTCCTGCTCTGGCACAAGCTGTGATTTGTGATATTGATCTTTATAAATAAAACTGGAAATTGCATTCAAAACAATGCTACTTTACATACTGTACTTATAAATTAAAGCAATGTTAATTCTGTTCCTAATTTGCTTAATTTATTCCTCTTAAAACCTCCAAAAAAGAAGTAATAAGAGTTAGGTCAAGGTATCGGATCAATAAGCAGTGTCAGTAAGAGTAGTATTGTCAAATGTAGTATGACAAAAATACCAGGATGTTGTACTACATCTGGTCTGATTTCGCAGTATGCAAGCCAGTATGCTTTTCCTGCTATTCTGACCCACAGTCCTCTGTTCAGCGGACGATAAGTCACATTGACTGAGCTGCAGAGAGATGACAGCATGACAGTTCACTGACAGCTGTCCAAAGTAGCAATGACAGATGACGGTGCATTCAAGTAACTGATGACCAGTCGAACAGTAATACTAGCTGTAACAGGAATATTGAATGTTGATGTAATTTCACTGTCACAAATACAATATGTTAGAATCTGCAGTCTATGCAGTTATAACTTTAAAGTTAAAACTACATATACATTGCAAAGTAACAACTGCAGAGCTCTGCGTGCCATCTCTGGAGAACTCCGTAAGTGGCGTTTGTTTTTATCTCCAAGGTAACAGATAGGAAAGCATAAGGGTCAAAGTTCAGGGTGTAGTGTTATGAGAAAGCAGTATGTCCCGATCATGTGCGTACTGCATGCAACAGTACATACTTTTTAAGGGCAACACCCAACAACCAACACCCAGCCACACCCTTAACCTACTGGCAGCCAATTGGACAGGACTAAACCATCAGTAGGGGGGAGGTTTATTGTATACCTGCCTATATAGAGACAGACATCCAATGATTACAAAAATATATTTTCAGATTTGTCTAGAAATTGCTAATTAATTATCAAATCAAACTTCATGTATCTAGCAGCTTCAGGAAAACACCAAATGCAACAAACTACAAGTACACTATGCTCCCCCCTCCTCTCCTTAAACATGGTGGAACCAGGAAGTATAAAGAGGCATGATCTGCTGCTTTTTTTGCTCTTTTGTTTGTGGTCCAGAAAGCAGGTGAGTAGTGAGGTGAAATAATGCCTGAAAGTGTGTTTGCAACTATCTAAATATAACATTGGAAAGAGTGCATAACTTTTCCAACTGATTGTAAAAGGCAATTTAAAAATTTCTGTGATTAAAGCGGCGCATTCTTTGTCCTGTGGAGGCGAGTAATACGTCTAGATGCATTGTACCTTTGGAAAACAAACTGCCAGCATGTCCACTTGTGGTGCTGGCCCATCTGCTCATATGTCTCATACTGTAGGTGTAGGACTGACCACCACAGCTGCCAAAAGCTACACAAACTAACATCCTATTTTGCACAGGCACAAACTTAAACACACACAGAGGATGGAGGGTTTCTCTGTTAGTCAGTATATGCTGGAGGATTCTGCAGGTCTCTTGAATTTGGTAAAATGTTCCTTACAAAATCTCTACACACCCATGGTCCACCCACACAGCTGTTGTCACTCTCACTTGCACGATGAGACCTCTCCTGGGGGCTGCGTGAGCATGTACAATTTCTGCTTGATTGACATCTTAATCACACTCCTGTTAGTTTTGTTGCAATTGCTAATACAAGTGATCCATTATCATAAGAGTTCGGTAATGTCACATAATTCACAACATAGCTCTACCCACTGTCAACCTGACTATGGGTTTAATCAGCCAGAGAAATGAAAATAACCTGTGTGGGTGAGCGGGGCCTGAATTGCAATTCTTTTCCAGCTATATAAATGTCTACAAATCTTTACAAACTACCTGTCTGTGCTCTTTTGAGGAAACACTGGTAAGCTCACATTGCCTCAAGTTCGTCCAAATACTGGTGAGAATAGGCTCGTTTGAGATGCGCCAGGCCTGCGCAGAATCCATCACTGCCGACGGACGCACAATGCATGCGGTTAGATTTGTGTCCAACTTGATCCTGACTTGCTCTGACGTTGTGCGCAGGTGGACAACAACAACCTCACAAGATGGAGGTAGCCACAGTTTTTAGAGCCAGATACTTTCGCTACTCCCCACTGACTGGAAGACCCAGAACATTATGGGAAATGGCTGGCTGTTGCCTGATCAAAGAGCTGGGGTTCATCCCAATACCTTATCTCGCATCCAGGTTTCCCTGACTTGTGTCTCGTCCTCGCATCTTAGCTCTGCCAATGTAGGACTTGTAGGAGAGATAGGAGGAAATATATCTTAAGAGAAATAAGACATCTTTTCTCTGAAGCATCACATGAAACGACGTCTGTTTCTGATGATGGTGGCAGCTGATTACAACTGGATCAGCCGTCACTCGCCTTTATTAACAGCTGTAGACTTTTGATGGAGTTTGTCTCCATACCCACAATGTTTACATAATATATCACTCATAAATTTACATCTGTATTGAATGATTTCCTGATTGTGAATTCATTACTTGATATACCACAAGATTATGTTGTCTTTTGAACACTGTAAACTATTTTAGAACTCATCAAAACTGACACTCAGGAATCATCAGCTTCACATGGGACTGAATGGAAATGACAAACCATGTAAAAAATGTTTTTTGCTGCCCTCATGTATCCTCACTCATCGCTCCTCAGAGACCCTTCGTCATTCCTCTGTCCCTCCGAACGCATAGGAAGGGTAGTTCTTCAAGGTGGTGGGTCTTATTGATTTCTGAGTCAAGTGATGGAGGATAGAGGAGTCGAGGAGGGATATTGGGATGAACCCCTTGTTAGCTCTTAGGGCCAGTCCCAATACCCCAGCCCTACCCCTTGGCCTTACCCCTACATTTGCGCGTTCCTGCGAGGGGTAAGGGTGTCCCAATTCCTTTTTTGCGTGTAGGGGTAGGGGGCATGAAACTAGCCCTTCGGAGAGAGGGATTTCAGATGCTGACTTGCCAGCGAGGGGTAGACGTCGCCATGGCTACCACGGAGCAAGAGACGGGGAAAAAAGTTCATACATAGCTAACGTTATCGTCGTCAGGTTGCTTGTTAGCTAGCTAGCTCTCATTTTCTGGCGTCTGTCATCTGTGCTTTTCTGCAAAATTGTCGGATTTTTCACATTACGATAACACGCCAGCTAGTATAACTATGCTGCCTCGTAGTGTTAGCTGGTTAGCTAGCTGTCTAGCTAGCAGAAGTCCCCTGTCTGTCGTTCATCGAACGAAGCGTGATGAATAATGCAAACACAATCGGTAGGATGAATGAGACTCCATTGTAGATGCCGGTTGGAAATATAGATAGATCGCAGCTTCTTGTTTACAGTAGTTACGTATGTGTGAATGTAACTGACGCAGTGACGTAGTGAGTGGTGTCCCAATTCCTAGGGAAAAATTTCAACCCCTACCCCTCACTTCATTTCGAGGCCCTATACATTCATTAAATCAGAATCAGAAATACTTTATTGATCCCCGAGGGGAAATTATTAATAATAAATTATAAATGGAGAGATGTCAGAGTGAGCAGGCTGCCCTTGAACAGCGACCCTCCGGTTCCCAACCCAAGTCCACATGGACTGAGCTACTGCTGCCCCTATTATCAAACATATCTTGTGTGGCTGATAATAAAGGTTATAATGTGGTCTGCAAACGACAGGTAGCCTAAAGATGGATCTGACAGGATGTAAATATTTCTATGACTTCCTGTACATTCTGTGCCACAGCTTTTTGTCACCAACCCTTTGCTGCTGCCATCTCATCTTGTCCACTTTACAGGCGAGACACATTTCATCTCAGACAAGCCTATTGGCTTTGGCTCTGCACTAAACAGAGTAATAACTTTAACATAACGTATGCAAAAAGAAAGGAACACATAAACACAGGACAGTCTGTTTCATATTCCCCTCAAACTAGGAATGTCCTTGTTTTGCCATTAACAGAACAAATATAGACAACAACAACAAAAACAACACACAGGAATAGTTCTTCCTCCACCTTAACTCCACTCTGTAGCTCCAGAGGTACCACAGGGCAAAACACTTGCCCATGCACCCAAGGGACACATTACAGCATTCAGGAACTAACTCTCCCTGCTAAAGCTGGGGCACACTGACATCCCATAACTGCAGCACACCCCTCCCTTAGCCCAGCAGTACACAGCTCCTGGCTAGAAGGTCCAGGATGGTTAACACTGTCCATGCCAGTAGTGCTCACACAGATACCATGCTTCAGGAAGCCCTCGGGCAGAGAAGCTGGTGTCTGGGTCTTGACTCCAGCTGCAGACAGTTTCCTTGACGGCTGCTGTAAGTGTTCTGCTGCACAGTGCTTCTTCGACTCCTCCTCATGTCAGGGACGCCACCCTGGACCAGGGTCTCCTGCCTCCAGGTGGCTTAGTCACACCACATGTCTGTAACTTAGTTATGTTCTGTCAGTGACGATGATTGAAAGAAACACACTGTAGAAAAAGAACACAGCTGCCACCCCTGTGACCAACTGTTTATCTGGCTGTACCTTTACACGAGCATGATATTGAATGCAGGAGTTGTATTTGAGTACTTCTTAGGGATGTCAGTGGTTAACCCTTAATCTGTTAACCATAGAGCATATTTTTGAGCGGTTACACATGTTGTTCTAAAGGTTAGTTTTGCTACTCTTCAGTTGCATTGCATCACTGCATTGCGTACCAACTGGGTTTAGTGGGAGTTAACGTTAGCCAGCGGCCCGCTAATAGAGTGGGAGGAATGAGGAAGTCTTACAATCCGGATATAAGGTAGCATTTTGCTTCTCCCGGTTCCCTCGTCTTGAAGTCGATGGATTTTTTGAATGGGTTTTTCTTTGAATGCCTGAAATAAGATCTGTGGTCAATACAAACTTAGAAGAATTTCACATTTTGTTCTACAACATAAAATACGTCAGTAAATACCCCAATAGTGGATTTTGAAGCTTTAATATATCTTTAAAAAGGCAGTTGCTAAATAAGACTACATAATATCATCACTCTGAACAGCTGTGGAGGTGATATAAGATATAAGTCATGCCATCTTGATGTTAGCTTTTTAGCGATTGCATTTAGGCTTCAAAAATCATAAAAGTGATGTTCATTTGTGAAAATTATCTTGCTTAACAAAAGTACTGCAATGATTTGTTTGCCAAAGAGCTAACTTTATTAGGGCTGTACCCAAATATTCGGATATTCGAATATTCGTTTCTATAGGTAGGTATTCGTTCTGAAAATTTGGTATTTGTTATGTAGTCTTTTTGTTGTTGGTAAATGTAGGTTATCAATAAAAATCAAAACTTTTAAATTGCATTGTTAAAAATGTGAAAATATAATATAGCCTACCAACAGAGCTTGTGCGCACGGCACGCTTGAGCGCATCCGTCTGAGGCTGTGGATCAATGCCAGGTTTTACCACTTTATCACTATTCCCTCTAACTTGTAGCTGTTTTTTCGTTATCTTTTGAATCTAATATGAATTATGGAACCGTTTTTGTCAACGTTTGTTTCCCCCGTTTTGTACAATAAATCATTGTTTAAAGTTTCAACAAATTTCTTTTGGAGTGCGTGACACAAGTGTGTTTTGAAAACGGCCGCGGACTGTCACCTGCTCAACGCATCAGTACCTTCGGATGCCATGACAATAATAGATTATAGATTAATAGATTATAATAATAATAATAATAATAATGTCAAAATATCATTTACAGACCGATATAACAGACGATCACCGCTGCCCGTCCCGCAGGTCCATTTGCAGGTCCCGCGGGTTACGGGTCGACCCGCGCATCACTACTCAGCTCAGTCTATAAGGCTGTACACAACAGTAAGGCTATAGACATTATATTCTATTCAGGCCAGCAGAACCAGCAGCGCACCAGCTCTACAGTGCACGGCACTGCTTATTAACCATTTTATTGCAGCACAGAGTGTCTGCCAGCAACCAATTACTTGCAGAGGCTTCCTACAACTTGTTTCAACGGTTCTGATTTAATCAGAAGACAGATTAAACAGGATGACTAGCCAATGTGAAAATCAAAAGAAAGCATAGAATAATGTACTGAAGGACACTGTTGTGCCATCACATTTTTTTGTGGTTTGAGAGCAAAGATCCGGTCGCTGCTGTGCAAAACTCCACAATACAATTAGGTCCGAAAAAACCCCGGAGTCCGCCTCCACCACTTCAAAATGAAGCCGCATTCTGACCAGGGCAACCTGGGGGGAGATTAGAGTGTGGCCGCTATGGTTTTTCCCCCACCAGGATGGCGTTGCCACACTCCGTTTTCTTCCATTTTTTCCCCGTTAAAGGGTAAACTGTGATTTGTGATATCGTGCTTTGTAAATAAAACTGAAAATGAATTGGTAATCCCTGAAATGAGCTGCGCCGCTAGCCAGCTCCGACCCGGCCCAGATGGTACAGAGTGCAGAGTGGCCAAGGATAACGTTAGCTAACCGGTGGGCCCTGCGTTTTCGCATGTTAATGTGGCTAGCTGGCTGTATGTCACCAAAGCAGAAATGCAGTGCTAAAGTTCACTAAGTCAGCTGAGAGCCAGAGGAAAAGGAAAGGCCTCTTGCATTTCACATCATTTTGTGTTTATTTCTTAAAAATGAACTTGTTAGTTGCCAGGTAACAGGTGTCAGGCTTTCAAAAGCAAAGTTAACTGACATTGACATCCCTCGTACACTGTGCTATTCCTTACTGAAGTACACAACTGGCACATTAATTATTCCACTGTATTTGCTATGTATTTAATGTTGTTGTGTCTCTGTACACTTACTGTCCCACGACTGGTTGAGTTTTTGTATCTGTTTACATTTGGCTGTCTGTGATCCGTGTAGGTCTTCCCACTCTGTGTGTCACGTATATCAAACGTGGGTGTCGTGGGTGTGCCGGGCTTGGTGGAGTAAACAACATCCTGTGTTCTGGCTTTTAGGCAGTAGTCGGGATGAAAGCAGGAGTGAGTCAGTGTATCGTGGCACCCCTGGGTGAAACCTAAAGTAAATACTTCCACTGTGAGACACTGGCTGGGTTCAGCAGAGCACTGATGTGGACAGCAGTTGTATGCCTGTGTTTGTGTTTTGAAGCAAAGGGGCATCTTACCACTTCATCCATTTTGTCTGCCTCTGTCGTGGCTGAGCGTCTGTGTGTCCATCACTAACTCAGATTTATAAGCTCCAGTAATACTGCTGTCTCCTCTGCCGCCCCATAATTTTGGCTACCTCTCTCAGAATAATGGGTCTCAGCATGTTGCCAGCTGATTTTATTCATGTCCAGAGCTAGTGTGGTGACTCACTAAGACAGTTTACAATTTAATTACGTTTTCCCCAAGCCAAATCACTTGATCTCCATTTGTTAATTGGAAACAGCTCTTTTTTTTCGTTTTTTTTTTTTTTTTTTTTGGCAGCACAGCGGTGGGGTGATCTTCTTACAACCTGTCATGACGTATTTGGTCTAAAAGTGGGGACACCATGGTGTTCGGCGTCTGAATTAAACCTATGCTGTTGAAACATCTTTGCTGGGAGGTTCCCTCTTAACAACTACAATGATGTACTGCACATTATCTTTGTTTTTTGTAGCCTCAGTGTTCATGGCAGGCAGTTGGTTGGTAATCCCAATGGTCTTAAACCTCCACCTACCTGGTAGTGTGAGCAGGTTAAAGGGTAAGTTCTGTGTTTTTAAACCTGGACCCCACTTTCCCATATTTTTGTGTCTAAGCGACTATTGGGAACAACATTTTTTAAAATCTGTCCAATATTAAGCAAGTCTGCTGCAGACAACAGTGGTGCAATGTAACCATTCGCATGCTTGCACCATCGATTCAAGCCTCACAAAAAGTGTTTGTTTTTGTCACTTACAGGCTCAAATTATTATTCTAAGTGTCTGACAACATTAGGGAAATGATCCTTACAGAGATTTTTTTTTGTTAAAGAGTAGATCCTTTTTGTTTAACCAGAAACAGCCCCTGAATTGCTTTAGCTAATCTAACCAGAGTCCATTTAGATAAAGAGCAATTTTATCATTGTGAAACTCACTTAAGTCAAAGCTGACAGAAAAAAAATAAACCTCACAAAAATCATCTTAGTTTGTCTTTCCACTGTTCCAGCAATCACCAACTTGGTGATGATTTGATACATCTTAATTTTACCCAGTTTGATGTAAAAATCAACACATTCTAACTCTGACCTCAGCACTTATCGACGTACGACATGAGAGGTACCCTGGGTGCGTCGGTTGTTGACGTTCTGGGATGCCGTGTCAAGTTATGCCTGTTACATGCATTGACGCATGTTTTCACAGGAAATTTACCGTTTACATACAGTCTCCTTTAAAATAAACGCAATACGTCAGTACAACAACGCAAATTGATGTTTTTCCTCCAATAACTGATGCACGTGGTTAGGTTAAGGAGAAAAGAACAGGGTTTGGCTTTCTAATCTTACGGGACACGAACACTGCTCTCCCAGTTGAAAGTCAGTGTTTGTTGGACCCATCCACCACCCGTCCACCCTACTCAGACTTTCCCCGCCTTAACTTTAATTCTTGTCCTGCCATGTTTCCCCCCTGACGCTGCCGAGCAGCATTAAACTATAACGGGGACTGGCCACCTATCATGCTGACATTAAAGGACAGTTTTTTACGTCAGTGTCTGACACTGCAAGTCACTGCCTGACGCTGCAAGTCACTGCCTAAGTGTAGGATTTCGACAACTTTGGAGTGAGATGGGGTTGTAAAAAATTGCTAGCTCTAATCATGCTAAAATTAATGTTTTTGTAAATGGAGTCTAGTGGAATTAGCAATTGATTGATTTCAGGGCCCTTCCTGGTTGAACAAAAAGGATTTCCTCTTAACAGAAAGGGCTATCACTGTAGGTATGCTTTCCATAGTCTTGTCAGACACTTAGAATAATAATCTGAGTCTGTTAGTGGCAAAAACAAGCACTTTTACTGGACCTAAATTGAAGATGCACAGATGCCCTGAGTGGTTGCATTGGAGCCTGTCTCGCTCAATACTGGACCAGTTGAAAAAACTGTTGTTCCCATTCGTCACTTAGACACAAAAACATGGGACAGAGGGTCCACCGGTTGGAAAATACTGAACTTAGCCTTTAAAGCAAGTCGAGATAACACAAACACATAAACACACACTTTAAATGAGCACTGCTTTTTTTCACAGTTCAGTGGTCCAAAAAAAAGCCCTCTCACAGTTCATTTAGCGCCGTACATTTACTCCTCAATGCTCCCACCTGGGACGTTTCCGCAGACCTGAGATGTACATTTCATTGCACAAATGACACAACCTACCCACCTGCTGAGGCTCACACACAGATGTGCTGTGTAATATTTATGCAGTATCAGGTGGCAATGTCGGGGGTTCGTGTATACTGCATGTCATGTGGTAGGTTACAGGAAATCAGTGGAATTTTAAAGCTGAAATGTTCTGCCACACTCTGAAGCAGCAAGAGGTAATTCAAACTATACCAAAGATGGCAAGCATCCAGAGTCCTGCTTGTGATGTCATTTCACCTTGGTGAGGTGAATGAAAATGTCATCAACCAACAATTTACAACACCATTCCAGAGAGCAGTAGCATACTGTATATTTTCACAGGTTTCAACAGACTTTTACACAAATTCATAATCCAATATAACATCATTGGTTGTTGGGTAAAGAGGCTGGTGAGACTAACATCACCTTGGACTAATCAAAAGAAGCACATTTTGCAAGTCAGAATCATATTTACCATAATTATGTGTTGGTGTTTGCTTTTAAAGATTTGGTATATCCTCAGATAACCAAGTATCTGTGTCACATGTGAGTAGGGGAAAAAATTGGACACTTTTTTGGTGCTGTTTGAGCCTCAGCTGATGTGAGAAGAGAAACACTGTGGCTTGTTAGCATTCACCTGCTCCTTGATGGATGCAGCACTCACAGAGCTGTGACCTGAGAGGTCAGAGCGTTTGGGGGAGTTGACAGGCAGAAAGAGGTCAGCGGCAGTCAGACAGTCAGAACATCAGGAGACCAGGAGCTGTGTTTGGCTGCTAAACAGACGGCTGGATCACTTTTATTCCTGATGAATGAGCGACTGACCAAATGGCTGCAGAAAACCGTTGTATCTTTAAATGAGGATTTGTCATAACGTATAGTACATTTTTCTGCCTCAACTTTAAAGCCTTATTTTTCACTGTGAGCATTTTGCTACCTCTTAGTTATTTAGTTTAGAATTTGACTTGAGACTCTGAGAAATTAACGAATCCATCTGCTCTGACATAATTTTTAGCCAATGGACAAGGAACAACACAAAATGACTGAACTGAAAATGACTGACAAAACTATTATTCATGAACTCTGTCCAGTTTCAGTACAGGTCAGCACATAGACATCATCTACCACACAATAAAAACTCCTATAACAGCTTGAGTTTCATGTTTTACCTGTGAAAATATTGTGCATATCCTTGTGCATCGAGCATCTCTCCTGATTGGCTGCTGACAATGCTGTCAGCTGCTACCAAAAGCCCCTTTTACCCTGCCAGATTTTCAGCGAATGTTGGGCCATTTTGCCGGCAAGCTGTGAGCGTTTAGACACACAGAGGCGGATTGGCGAGTTGATCCGAGGTGCCCAATTTTCCGCCTCGTAGGGTAGACATATTGGTGGAACCCTTTTAGTTTAAACAGACCAAGGCGGCCTTCTACAATGGGAGGGGCTGTTGATGACTTGTGGGAGGAGCTGTTGATGACGCCGCACGTGCGAGCCACTGGCGGTGGATAAACAGGAAACAGCTGATAGCAGGAATTAGCGAGCAGCTAGTAGCAAGAGGGAAACACAAACCTGACAGACACTGTAAAGATGAGCAACTGGGGAGACAAGAAATTGTGCGCCCTCCTTGTCCTCACAAACGAAAAGGCCATTAACCGTCAGATGACGGGAACGGCGAAGGACGGGCCGACTTACGAGAGAATCGCCGAAGGACTGACCAGCCGCGGCTTCCCTCCCACGTCACTGTTTACGTCACACACTGAGCTACACGTTTTGTTTCTTGCTCACGCCCCCCATTGCCCCAAAAAAGGCGCATTCTGTATGAACAAAAGTAGGCAGGCGGCATTTTGCTGCACTCCCCGATTTTGTTTTTATACTGCCAATGCTGAAAAAAGACTGACTGGGCTTTCCGGCAAATCTGCACAACTCCTGTTTAAAAATATATATTTGTAGTCAATCACACAGGACATAAAGGAGGATGTACCAGCATCTGGTACAAAAGTAGTTTAGCTTATGGTGCATACATGTAGTGCCCTCTGTCTCCATCACCCCTTTCTATTTCAATAACGGTTAGTTCTGTAGCTTGGTAATTTTGTGCTGCTCTCTGCTCAAAGATAAAGCTAAAAAAAAGTTATATCACAGGGTACTATCATTGTTATAACATGACCGCTTACCAAACAACAGTGAAGCTGTATTTCTTTTTTGCAGTTCTATGCCTGCAGGTAAGAGGCTGGTTGGTTAAGGGATATTTCACCAAAGCTTGTGACCTGCAAAAAAAAGAGCTTGTCCAATACCTCTTGGAGTTACATATCTTTTGTCATGTGTCACTGACTTGGCTATTTACCTGTGTTTTAAATACTTTCTCAAAAGTAACAGGCATTTTTTGTGTGAGGAAAAATCAGTCGACAGGAGCACAATTGTAATCGTAGCTAACATGTAAGTGGCTAACATAAATAAATAAATATTTATGTAATTATATTTATGTAATTTATGTAATAATAAATTCTGACATAAATGACAGAAAAGTCAGGTGGTCTCAGTGGTGTTTCTGCTAGTAATGATGATCGTTCTTAGAAAAAGCTGAGATCATGTTCATGCCATCTTCCAACATGCAACCCTTGGGTTCGTTTTGGCCAGTGATGAGCCTCTGTGGCTCAACTGTCCCACACCATTGGCATTCATCTGTCTTCATTGTTGGCTGTGTGGATGATTCAGCATGTTCAATGTGCTTTGGAGGCTCTTGCACAGTAATTAACAAGAATTTGGACTATATCTCATCAGAACTGAAGATTACTATCCAGTGTTGTAATATTTACATTATCTGACAGAAGCAGAAATTAAGCTATATGAAACAACTAGTTTGTGTTTAATTTCCTGTATGTGAAAGGATTTTATTTTATTATTTATTGTATTTGTTGTGAAAGTGCCACCAAAATGAGTATTTTAAGCCAAAAACATGATCTTTTCTTATGATCAAGAATTATGTTTGTGCAATTTGTTCTCATTCCCAAGTTGTCAAATACCTAATGCTTTGTCACGGGCCTTGGAGTCTCATAGTGATGCACAAGGCGCTCTTTGTGTAACACGTGGTTAATGTTGAAAAGGGTCATGGTTAGGTTCAGGCAACCTTGCTTTGTTAGGTTTAGAAAAAATATGTTTATGTTAAAATAAAGCCCTATTCGGACGGGATTAGCTTAACGTGGAGATGTGGGGTAAAGTATTTGTTACCAGAGTTTTTAGTCCCGTCCAAATGTGCCGAGTCTGTAATCATTACGGATAATGTCAGTAACAATTACGGCGACTTTTACCTTCTGTAAAACAGTCCGGAGAAAATACCTCGGGTAATATTAATCCCGTGCGAACGCCATCCTCTGTAAAAATGTATGTAAATATTTTGTCATGTGTAGTTTTTTCGATGATGGAGGCACTTGAAGAAGCACTCGGTGTTGTCGTGATAGTGGACATTCTTCTAATGATGGCATAGCCCTACGTGGGAGACCAATCAAAAAGGTTGAGAAGAAAGCACTTTTCAGAGCCACGAGACTTCTGGTTGTGTTAGGTAGGCCTAATATAAATCCATATTGCTAATCGCTGTGTACGCACAATCCTGATCATGGGCAATATTTCATATTGGGTTGATCATTAATTACTATTATCCTTCAGCTGATGCTTACAGGAAGCAACGTAGCACGCACATGCCGACTGGGAGGTGACGCCAGGGTGCAGAGTTACCACTCCCATCTCTGGTAGAATTACGGAGATTTCTTGTCCCGTGCCACATCCCTATTTAAAACTAATCCCGTCCTAGTAGTAGGTAATAACGTGATGTAATGTGTCACATGAGTGGCGTCAGTGCTTGATGACTGTGTATAACTTATGTTTGGTTTAAACAATATTGACTTTGTGTTTTGTTGGACCCATCCACCTTCCCTTCCCTCCCTGCTCTTAGTAGCAGTTATTGCCACCCATGGGTTTACATGGGAGTTAGCTCAAAGCCAGGTGCCTCTCATAAAGACATTAAAGGGTGCCGTTGGTGTTACTTATCACACACTGAGCAACGTGACAAAGTGTCTGTGTTTGTTTACCTGGGGATTTCTTTTTGTAATTGGCTGGTATCTGCTTTAACATAGTGTGCACTGTTATGTCTTAAATATACAGTCATGCACTTTCATGCAGATGTTTAGTAAAACATCCTCTCTTGACCTGACCCATGCAAAATAACTTCACGAGTCAGCGCTTCCTCTGTTGAATTCCTGGACCCCACTGTATTAATGAAAAGGTGTTTTTCACAGTAAATTTAGAGGAATTATGGTTCAAGTAGCAGCTCAGGACTGCTTCAAGGGTAGGAAAAGGTTTTACTCATCCACTTTCCCCCTGGCCAGATTTTCCCGGCGCTGCCCAGGGATTCAGTTCACTGACCTTCCAATCAAAATCCTGCTTCTGTGACTTTGAGGCATTGCTCCCTGTTTCTCTTCTTTGTTCCTCTTAAATGCACCACGCCAGTGCTCCTTTTTTTACTGCTCTGCTTCTCTGAAACAGCCGTCTATCTGTAAGTAGCACACAGTTCTGATCATACGTGTTTTACTACCTTCACGTTAAAGGGAGAGGGCAAAGTTATCGGAAACACCACAGAAAAAAATACTTTGAGTTAAATCACAATTACAAATTCAGGGTGAGTCATGTTTAATTAAGTGAGCGGAGTCTGGCTTGTCATCTCTGCTGTTGTTTTTATTGGTGTCACGCTGGAAACTAAAGGCTCTGACATCAGTGATGTAGCAGGACTCAGCAGGGTGTATTAATTTATTCAGGTAGTGTGTGATAACAGTTCTGTGCCTTACTGCCAAGTGAGCAGTTTCACAACAGGTATCTGTGGAATCTATCTATCTGTCTATCTATCTATCTATCTATCTATCTATCTATCTATCTATCTATCTATCTATCTATCTAATATGTATGTTGTTTGCAACTACTGTCTGGACAAAATCAGATTTAGCATTGTGGAACCTACGTGCAACTTGGATTTAAATGCTGATACATGAATCCAGCGTCACTGACTGAGCCATCAGTGGCATAGATGATAGAAAGAAGCAGTGACTCAAAAGCCCAAATTTCTAAACTAAATGGCACCCCTTCACATGGCAACAAAATGCTGCAATGTACCCTCATAAAACACTGCGAGTGTTATTAATTTGTGCCCTACAAATGACATAATGTATTTAAGGTCAAGTTAAATACTTGAGGTTTAGGAAAATGAACATGCTGACAATGAACCTTTAAAATTACTCAAAGTTCACTCAAGTTCACCCAGAGAGATTCATTTATTGTGACTCATCCACCAACTCAACTTACCTCCTTAACAGATTGCTTCCTTCCTTACCCCTCCAGTGCATTGGTCACCTGAACGCAGCCTTCCCAGTTATGTGGATTAGCACAGATTACTGGCTCATTATTACACGGGATATGTACGAATTATGGTGCATTTTTTTCGTAGAAAAACATAGGAACAGTACATGATAATAGCCGGTAGGCTCAGATGCTAGCAAAACCTCGGACCACTGCAGACAGCAAAGACAAACAAAACCAGTTGTTTTTTAGTAACCTGTCGCTGTGTTTCCCTCGGGAATAGTGCCATAAAAAGCACTGTTCTTTTACTGAGACATCACTGCATTTCCTGCCGGGATAGTGCCACCAGAAGCAGGTATTTAAATCCAAAACATGATTAATTCCCTAACCATTACCATGTAGTTCTTGTGTCTAAACCTAACCAAATGTTAACCAATACACTGTTGAAACGTAAAGTTTAAGAGTATCCGCTGCACAATAATGTATCCGTAGTTTGCAGAAACATATAACGCCAGTGGGTTGCATGGAGAGTTTTGACTCCTGCCATCACGGAGGAGAGCACTTTCCCTCAGAGGGCCACATCAAACAGATATCTGAGATCATTTGTTCCCTCGGCAAGCTGTAGGCAGAGCTGCTGTTGCACACACACTTTAACAAAGACGGATGGACTCCTGGTGCTTCTGTAGCTCAGTCCAATTTCATTTTGATGACATCCACTGTATGATGTTTATCTGTTGTATGATATGTATTGGTCAGTCGTTGATGACTGAAAAAAAAGAGATGAGGTTGGCTTGAGGCTTGAGGTGTTCAGGGCACTCTGGGAAATCGCCAGGCGCTTAGTAGACTCACAAGTCAGTCTGTAGACGCTTTGCTTAACTAAAGACTGATGTCTTTCTCCTTGATTTTGTGTTTAGATGGGCGGATACAATTTCAGAGTTTACAAAAACTCCCTATGTTGCAGAACCAATAGTAAATCTGCAGGGCGGTCCTTCGGTGGCTCGCTGAACTCTTGTGCTCGTAAACATAGTCCGACTGCGTTAAAAGTTTTAAACAAAGTCGCTGTAAGTCCTTCATTTCCACAACCTTGTGGACTGAGCACACGTTTGATAAAATAGAGTTAAATCTCTTGGCATCCATTTTCAAGCTCTCTGTGTGTATGTGTCCTTGCAGACGAGAAAAGGGGGAACGCACATTTCCAGGAGGGCGTGTCCTTTTAAAAAAAATGAAGGAGGCGTTGCTTTGTTGCCGGCCGTTTTCTCCGGTGTGTTAAACACACTTTAGAAAGGAGTGTCCCCAGACTATCAGAAGGCGGAGATCTCTGATTGAGCATCATAGTTTAACGTTTAGAGCCACTGACCAAGCGTCGGTATTTGACAAGTTGGAAGTGAGAAGTGAGGCCAGATTCAAGATCACTCAGTGGGGAGAAAAAGTAGATCTGCCTCCAGCCCCCTGTTGAGTTTCTACTTTTTTAACTATTATGTGGGAAACCCATGTTAAACTCAATATTTGTATTTCTATAGGCATTTTTATAAACTTTAAAATGTGCCTGAGGGGGTCTCTAAATAGTTGGTGTCTCCAGTTGTAGATGCATGGCTGTGAGTCAGGGCTTCGCTTCTCTTCCTTCACCGACACTCTGAGCTGTAGAGCTACAGTATGTAGAGTTGCACTACTGCTAGAAGAGAAGCCTTCCTGTCTCTCTGCTGTCAATCCACAGGGGACAAAAAAGAAAGACACAATGACTGAAAGCGAGAAAGAATTTTGCTTCTTCTGCATGGCTCTGCTCTGTCTTTCTCTCTCAGCAATTAGTCATTCCTCCACTCATCTGTCATGTCCCCTAATCTCTCCCACTCCTTCTCCCTCATGCTGCCGGCTTTTGCTGCCTCTGTACCTTTTATTAAAGTGCTCCCTCCATCATGGCAGCATGCCTCTGGGGTAAATGCTGCTTGCATGTTTTTTGTTTTCCCCAATGTCTCACTTTTTTCTGTCCTCCATTACTGTCTTCCTCTTACCCTCCTCCTTCCTCATCATCTGTCCATCAACCTCACTGCCCCCCCGTAACCTCGCCGCCTATTTTGCAAGTCCTCTGTCGTCTGTGTTAGTTCTGTAGTTTGCCCTTGTTTTGTGCCTGGTCCTGAGTTTATGTGTTCTCTGCTGCTACCACTAATACAACTAGACCTGTGTTATTCAAGCCCTGCGGCACACACACACACACACACACCCTCAATCACCCACCAAAGTCCTTACCATAGCAGTATGTCTCATCATTGTACCCGCAGTGTGTGAGCGTAAATCTGCGTGTGTGCGCCTGTCTCTGTGAATTAGTTTTCACTTTACACCATGTCAGGGAGAAATAATGTGTAATGCACGATCAGCAGATAACTGGTGAGGAAAAAATGCTGTTTACTATACATTTGCGCGCGCGCACACACACACACACACACACACACACACGCACACACATGCACACATAAACATGAACACACCCCTCACAAACCAAGTGAGTATTTTCTTGCAGCTGTAAAAAATTAAAGTGCCAAGTTAGTGTCATTACTCTTTACTGGTGTTTAATTAAGAGTGTTTCCCCTTTATCTTCCCGTCCACCTCTCTTTTCTTTCCCCTGTTTCTCTCCACGCCTCTCATTGTTGTTTGCCCTCTGTACTTTTATTGAATGTCTGGTTTATTAATGCGCCCCCTCTCTGAGGTGGATTCATATTCTTCACCTTTTCTCACACTTCTTTTGTGTTTCTTTATCACTGAGGGCAAGAACCATTAGTTTACTTTTTCAGACAATACCCTCTAGTTTGTTTATTTCTAAAGTAAAAAGTTGAGGGAGAGCAAAGTGCAGAGCTGCCCCTAACCCAAAAAATATTTTTGTAAGGAAAACTGCAACTGAATTGACATACTGCTGTCTAACTCTTCAAGGGTGTCCAAGTCCTGCGACATTTTTCCTGCCATGGCAAGTTCATTAATTGAAACAACTCAAGAAATGGGAGATGGAGGGACTGAAATAGAAGGATAAATGTATAACTGGAACAAACACACAGCAACTCATGTTTATCGGAGGGCCTGTTTAAGCCAGAGGTACCATTGCGTTAGAGGCCATGCTAATAAAATGATTTGTCCTTAAAGGGACAGTTCACCCCATAATCAAAAATTCATATTTTTCCTCTCACCTGTAGTGCTACTTATCAGTCTAGATTGTTTTGGTGTGAATTGCTGAGTTTTGGAGATATCGGCTGTAGAGATGTCTGTCTTTTCTCCAGTATGATGGTGCCAGATGGCACTCAGCTTGTGGTGCTCAGCGTCCTAAATAAATACATTTGAAAAACTCAGCAGCAGTGTCTCATTCCAGAAATCATGACTTGGTTACTCAAGATAATCCACAAATCTTGTTATGAGCAGTTTTCATGTAGGAACTTTTTTTTTACTACTGACCTACACCCGCCAGTCATATCACCACACAGAAGAAGGTATGTATCTATTCCTAGCTCACCTAGCACCACTCTGCTAGCTAATGAGCTCAGCTGGGGAGGATGCCAATAATGTCACGAGCATCATATTGTGCTCAAACCAAACATGATGCAAATTTGATTGCTAGAATATTTTGTGTTGGCTTACTTCATACATGTGCATAACTCGCATCATATGTACGTGAAATTGCTGAAACAATATATGAACTTCCACCAGTACTTCCTCTGTGTCATACGTCCCTGGAGAATCTCGATGCTGATTGGCTGTCACGGCCTGTATCGGTCACTGAAGTTCATATTTTTCATTTCTTGCAAATAAGCGTCTGATGTGAACCTGTGCTACTCACTTTATTCGTGTTGCTTAATTAGCATATTACATGCATCACAGGATTTCACGTCTAATCGCGTCTTTACATTGACTTTACATGAACACATGTGAACACAACATAAGACTTTGCTCACACTATGAGCGACACAGAAACATACTACAAGTCATTTTCAATGGAAGCCAGTGACATGTAGCTACAGACTGATGCCTGACACGTGTCGCTCCTTATGGGCATGACATGCTACAAATCTAAGTTGAGCTGCCCTGAACTTTTTTTAGTGCTCCAATGATGTGGTGATGTGTCAACCAATTGTATGTTTTTGTTTGTAGCAGTGGTACTATGTTATTTAGGTTAGTAAGCTAACACCATGTTAGCTTCATGTGCATTGTTGTGCACACAGGCTGCAGTGGGTGGTAAAATGTGTCGTTAAAATGTGGCTCAGGCATTGATCAAAAGTACAAATATTTTTTTGATCAAACACAAACTTTACATGACGTTCAGTGGAGATGCTCTGGGGCAAGAAGCAAGCCTGTGACGACTTAATTGTGTTAGCGAGCACTTGAACAGCACTTTAAACACAACACTTAATCGACATGGCGATAACATAGTGGGTAAAGCTGTTGCCTTGTTGCTTGTAGCGTGAACACAGCATAAGCCTCTCGTCCATGAGTAAATGCAAAATTCCCTCTGTTACGGTAGGCAGTTGTTGTTTGGTAGAAGGAAAACAAATAAATAGTTAATAGATAAGTAGCACTACAGGTAAGAGGAAGAATATGAATTGGGGGTGAAATGTCCCTTTAAGTACGGTACAAACCAAAAATAAATGCAGCTTAGATGTCAGAGTGACAGTGCAACACAATCTCACGCCGACCTCGTCACATATAGACGTTTAGTCATGGACTTTTCATGTTTAGATATGATGTGCAAGGTACCCTGGGTAGAGCTTAGATCGGGCCCAAAACATCCAGCCTGACCCCACCTGAGCGCATGCATGTTCTGTCCGAGCCCGGCCCAGCCCGTCCCTTTAACTGTAATAATGAGCCCGAGTCTGCTTTAAAGGATACGAACCTGGACATTGAAGGCTGACTCTCGTCTTTCTTTCCATGGCAAGCCTTCGTCATGTGCCTCTTAAGTGTCGAGGTCCCCGGTTCTGCAAAAGCCGAGATTAACTTCAGTTTCAATGTTTAATGTACACTGCCACCTTTGACGAAGATCTGTAATTGCACTTCTGCAGTGGCACTGAATGTTTGCATTAGATGAAAATTGCGTGACAAACTCTTACAGGGCATGGCCAAAATTTGTGCGGCCCTGTACTTCTTTTAAATATGTGACAGCACCATTAATTCCTCATTCTTATGTTCCCTTGATGATTGTCCTACTCTTGTTTAGAAATGCCTTATCTTACAGTACATGTTCAGTAAATAGCATAAAATGGTGTTAAAGAACAAGCTGCCTCTGAAGATATTCCCTAATTCAAAGACTGCTGAAGTCGTGAAACAGCTAAAGCTTTGTAGTGGGTGGTTTTAGTGGCTTATGGGACAGTATCTGTTATGTTGTTTTTCATTTTAGTGCTAACGCCAACTCTGAAAGTTTTTAGTGTTTATAAAGTGTGTATCTTTAGAAGCAGCTTGTCCTCTTACTGAATAAGTATCATCACAGAGTGAAATTTGTTATTGATGGTATTATTCTTTTTATGATGAGTGAACGCTGGATTAGAGTGTTTCTGTTATTTTCTCCCTTGTTCACCTGAATCTCTTTTTCACGAAAAAATCAATTTTTCACAACTTTCTTTCCCCCCATGTTTACTCTCTAAATCTCACACCCTATTGCTCCTCTTCTGTTCCCCTTCTCTCCAGAGCCTTTGCTCCACCTCAGTCCTTCTCCAGCCCTCGCTCCCTCCACATCCATTCCTTCCATCCACCCTTTCTTCAGTTTTCCACTCTTTGAAGTGACTGCCCCTCTCTACTTTCAGGATTGTGTTTGCAGTCTCCCTCTGATGTTAACATCAACATATTTGGTGCAACCTGCTACAGAGCTGCAGCAGATTATTCAACCTATTGATTTTTATAAAGGACCATTGATGTTTATTTCATTTTTCCATACAGTCCAACAACAATCCAATAATAAAGCCAATCACTTGATTATTATGAGTATAACTGGAGGACTGCGGCTGCGGTTTGCTCCACATAGGCCACAGTTTACTCCATAAAACCAAATATCATTTACAGATTGTTAAAGGAAATGTATCTGTTTTGTGTCTGTGAGCAGCATTCTCATTTAAGGCTGCATCATGCAGTTCTGTGATCTTCCAGGACTATCAAATCTGACCTTATACTCGAAACCAGCTAGGTTGTATGACGTGTTGTCCGTCCATGACTAAAGGGGAGAGTGTTCTGAATGGCCACACTCAAAGCCGGGGTGAAAAGCCTGCTGTCATAGCCTCATCCTGGCTGCAACCCTCCACCTCCCTAATCTCTCCTCAAGAAGTCTGTTGTTTGCATCTTTGTTATCTCCACACATGAATCGTGCAATGGGCATAACAGCACCCAGTTGGGACAGTCTCTCCTTGAAGGCATTCGTGCTGTTGCGCTAGATTATGTGCATGATAAGTGACAGTGATAATGATAAGTTGCATTCTTCCTACGTTGACACTTTCAAACCAGTGGGCCAGTGAGTGAAGGGTCTGTCAAATTGTCTGTTTCAGAAAGTTACAATAGTTGTTGGACGGAAAGGAAAATTGACCATCACAAGTTCCCAGAGCCGAAGATGTCAAATGCTTATATTTGTTTGAGGAACACTGGAATATCCTACAAATACTGGTTATTTGTTACATTAAAACAGTTTAGGAAAAAAAGCAAAGAGAGAAAGGAAAGGGAATGAAAGCAAAGTGACGTAAAAAAAAAAAAAAAAAAAAAATCAAAAGGTGCGTGAGAGAGACATGGATCAAGAGAGGAAGAGTGGGGGCCCAGAATTTGGTGCTACATCTCTGCTCATTGAAGTTATTCTGGTTAAGAATCTTACCCAAACAGCTGAAATGGAAAAGAGTTTAAGTCATGCTCATATGTTCTTTCCCTCTCATCTCTCCATCTCCTCCTCCAGCTCCATGCTGTCCCCCCTCTATCCGGACCATGGCGGCTCGGTGGTGTGGCCCCAGAGTTCGTCCTGCTCCTCCTCCTCTCAGGGCCTCCACCGGCCGCTGCGCTGCCACCCTCCCCCAATCAGCGGGAGCAGCGTGGGCCCCAACCCCACCTACTATCATGCTGTCTATGACGTCCGGGTGGAGCAGTACAGAGAAGTGCCCTTTATCGGCGGAGGCGGTGGCTATGGGGTTCGCTCCGGCCGGGGCTCCATGTCCCTGGTTACCAGCAGCACCGACCCCACAGTCCCGCTGATCCGCAGGAGGGGAGGAGTGGTGGACCATCGTGATGTCATCCTGGCCCACCAGGCACACAAGCTGCACAACACACCACAGGCCAGGAGGAAACAGTGGGAGTAAGTACACCTCACTTTCTACAGCTGACATAGAGTTAGAAAGGGGAGGAGCATAGTTTTTTGCGGGATGGGAGACTGCTGCATGATTTGGTAATGCCACAGGTTTACCTTAAGGGCGTTGATCACAGTATTTAAATTTCTCTGATTTTTTTTTTTCCCTTTTCTGTCAGTTTGATCTGAAAAATGTCTTTGAACACTACTTTACCTATCAGCTGTTGTTGGCTGTTTCAATGGTCAAAAATATCATCAAACCATCTTCAACCCAGTTTAATATTAAGCCAAACACTGGACCAGACCAGTATACCAAATTTTACCAATTGATCTAGTCGTACTTCAGCTGTTCCCTAGGAGAACATAATGACACCATGTCCCAGCAACAAATGAGCGTCTGGCTATGACATTGCATAACATAACATCGGAGCTCTCTGTCCACATTGAATCAATTAGACATGCACTTCTGTTGCATTATGTAAACAAACCACGTAAAAATGAGTTGTGCACTCGAGATCAGACCGGAGATGGGTGAGTACTTGCTATCGTCCGAAGTTTACATTTTAAAACAGAGCACACACCTTTTATATTGTGATATTTACTGGAAAAGACATACAACATAACCAACAGCAACTAGCCTAGCTTGTCATTAGCGATGGGCATTTAACCTTAGCAGAAACTTTGAGCTCCCTGGCGAACTCCCTCCAGCTAGCCGCGACTTTATTTCAGTTTTTGTGGTGAAATAAGAAAATATCGTTTAGATAATTCCTCATTTCAGCCTCATGAAGCAGCCGTTCCTTGTCCATTGCAGCGCTTTTAATGCAAGCAACAGGTATAAATAAAAACAGGGCATTCGACAAAAGTTCATTTCTAAAGTGGACACCTCTTTCATCGGCTTCAGATTCAAAATGTTGCCATATTGGTGCAGTTTTAGTTTTCTTGAGAGACTAACTGCTGTGATGGCATCTGCACAGGTTGCTGATGGAGGATACTTTTTAATTTGCCAGATCGTGCCATAATGACAAATGCTAGTTCAGTCCGTTTGCATTAAATCAAACTAGTTTAAGCTCCTCATCAGGAAATCAGGCAATACTCTGTCGTTGTAACTGGCAGCACAGTCCCACCAGCCTGGAAATCCAGACCCAAATCTAGAAAGATTTAGGGTCTGGCTATGAGTAATACAAGTGGCCCAACTCGAGGGGCGGCACCAAGCATGCATTTGTAAATATCACTGCATGCAACTGGATAACACTACGACCAATCAGAACAATACACAGGGAGACGTATCCAGAGCTTAGCTACCAGCGGAGCTAACTGGTAGATTAGACTCTTGCCGTATCCGGTTGGCAAAACAGCAAAAACGTCTTTCTTGCAAAGGAAAGACTCGAGCGCCGTCTTCTGTTCCTCTTTTAGAGGAAAAGCCAAGTCTAACTCGTTCACTGTAGCGGCCAAAGCCGTTTCAAACTGGTGTTCATCTGTAGCCATCTTACAATGTTTACTGACTGATTCCGGAGTTCGTCGTCGCAGCGCTGTCATCGTCTGTTTAGCTCGCCTCTGGCCCGCCTATATCAGATACACCGATGTGATTGGTGCAGCTCGGCTCCAACGGCATGGGTAGTGAGCATCATTACTGATTGCCAGAGTGACTCACTGAGCAAATTCAAATGTGCTCTTGCGAGATCTCTGGATTTCCAGGGTACAGTCCCACACCATAGCAGCCAAATTTATCTGACATTGAAACAGAGTCAAAATGTAAACTGACTTCTAATTTTAAGTTTTGTGATGGTATGTTTCTTACCGAGATGCTTCTTGGGAGTCGTAGTTGACTTCTCCACTAATGTTCACACAGGCTTGTACCTTTGAGTTTCTATCAAAGACACAGCTATTTAAGGCATCATCTGCATTCATGTTAATTGGGAGTTTCATGTCCATCCAAACTTTAGGTGTCCTGTAATTGCCAGTCTACTGACATTGCCTAGAAAATGTTTAAGTTAAAGAGTTTACTTCTGAAACCTTGGACACCCACAGTAACTCACTAGTACTTTGGGATGAGAGCGAAGTTGGTAAAAGGTATGTAGGGGAGAACTTGGCCACGTAGCCAAGTTGTTTGGTAAAAAGTGCCGTGAAAACCAAAACAATTAACTTAAAGAGGCTGAAAGGCTCAGAGCTGCACAATCAGGTGATGATTCTCAGTGGAATAGTAACTTTAAGTGTGCCCTGTCATGTCGCATGTATTCATTTCATTAAATGAAAATATAAATGTATATTGATCAGCTTTAAACTGCAGTTGAGGTATAAACATTTTCTGGAGCTGCTGAACTAACACTGATGGTAATTGCAATGTGGTATCAGATAATCTTGCTTGTGTCAGAACATCAAGGAGTGCTTTACCTCCACCGTAGGGATTATGTCCATCCCTCTGGCCTCTCACCCTCCCTCCTCTTGTTTCCCATAGAGACTTTATTCATTATCCTGCACAACTCGTATCTCATATGTGCAAAACTCCTTCAGCTTATCTGTTACCGTCCAAACATAAGGCTCTGTACAGGTTACCTAGAGACAGGGGAAGAGCCATAAAACATAATTACTATTGTTCAACACTAATTGCAGAAACCATATCTGGGATCTAGCAGTCCTAACAAGGTCCCAGTTCATCTTGGCCATAATTAAAAATACAGAGTGTAGACAGTCTTCATGGAAAAAGACTTTAACTTGAGAGGAAGGAAGGAGGGTCATGTCAGGCTGTATGTCAGATAGAAGCATTTGAGGCTGTCTGGCATCCAGTGCTTTGATATGTGAGTTTGCATGTCATTACGTAGCGGATATGTTGAGATTTTATGCCTTAACAATACCATTGTTAGCATGTGGTTAGGTTTGGCACAAAATCCATTTGGTTATGGTTAGGAAAAGGAAAATGAACCACAGTTGTATAGCTTTTCAAGTCTTCCAACCACTCAAAGCACTTTTTACACTACGTCACTTTTACCCATACAAACATACACTGGAAGCTACCATAGATGGTGCTACCTGCTACTCAGCTAAGTCTAAGTCTACCATTCACATGCAATCATACAGCCATTGGGAGCAATTTGGGGTTCATTATCTAGCCCAAGGATACTTTGACATGCGGACTGGTGAAGCTGGGAATTGAACCGCCGATCTTCCGATTAGTGGATAGCCCTTTTTAGATGGGAATTGTGCAAATTTGCAGGAAAGCCCAATCAGTCTTTTTTCAGCATTGGCAGTATAAAAACAAAATCGGGGAAGGCGGAAAATTGCCGCCTACCTACTTTTGTTTATATAGAATGCACATTTTTCGGGGCAATGGGGGGCGTGAGCAAGTAACAAAACGTGTAGCTCAGCGTGTGGCGATAGTCATGCGGAGATTCTCTCGTAAAGAAGCCCGTTCTTCACCATCCCCGTCATCTGATGGTTAATGTTTGCAAGTGCAAGGAGGCTGCACTATTCCTTGTCTCCCCAGTTGCTCATCTTTACAGTGTCTGTCAGGTTTGCGTTTCCCTCTTGCTACTAGCTGTTCTCTAATTCCTGCTGTCAGCTGTTTCCTGTTTATCCACCGTCAGTGGCTCGCACGTGTGGCGCCATCCCTCCTCCCACAAGTCATCAACAGCCCCTCCCGTTGCGGAAGGCTGCCTCAGTCTGTTTAAACTAAAAGGGTTCCGCCAATATGTCTACCCTACGAGGCGGGAAATTGGGCACCTCGGATCAACTTGCCAATCCGCCTCTGTGTGTATAAATGCTTGCAGCGGACCGGCAAAACGGCCCAACATTAGCAGAAAATCTGGCAGTGTAAAAGAGGCTTATGACTCTGCCTCTGAGCCACAGTCGCCCCACAATCATGATTTGACTCAAAATACCTGGTTTTGTGGGCACGGTATCAGCAGGAAAACCAGTAATATCTATCGCTACAAAACACATGGAAACACGACTCACTAAAACACAACTGGTTTTGTTGTTTGTTGTCTTGAACAGAGGTCTGCAGCTTGTCAGGCATGTGGCGCAGGTGGCCTAGACCTCCACCATCCCCTCCACCTCCTGATGACAGAATTAGCTTATATTTTACATCACCTGAGAAACCTGCAAATGCAACATATTTGTGCTTTGCAGAACATACAATGCCAACATTTTCTTATGGCAGTTGGGCTGGAAAATGCAGTTGCATCAATCAAACTTTGTAATATGCTTAGGGTCACATCCTACTTGACATTTTACACTGAACAAAGACAAACGGTCACAATTTGAAACTACCCATGCTGAAAACTGCTAACTGTAGTTTTATTTATAGTTTATAAGGATTTATAGTTTTTGTAAGGATCAAGTGAACAGAAGGAGAGTCAGCACCATCCATTTTGTGTGGTAAACATAACAAAGAGAAGAACAGATTGGAGCAACACTTAAATAATTTTTTAACAGAAGGCCTATTCATTATGTGTTCTTTGGTTGATCATATCTATTTCAATCCAAGCATGGAGAACAGCTAAATGTTTGCAGACGCATCAGATGGTAATGTGGCTTTAGAATTGGAAGCTATAAGATTCACTGCAGGATCAATACATCGCTTCCAAATAGTGTTAGAGCTTTTAGTGCAAACGTGATTCGAACAACTAAGAAAATCAATATCTTTGTGTCTCCATTGATTGTATGTCTCTAAAAGACAGCCGAGGAAGAGAATGTTTTCTTTAACAACACAAGCTGTATTTTGATGATTACATAGAGACTGTTGCCAGCCAGGCGAGAAAAGTCTTAAAACAGCATTTAATAACATACTTTTGCCCGTCTCAGCAATGCCATGCAGATTGCACATGCACATTCACATTAAATCAGGTGTTGCAGCGATTAGCTGCAGGGTTGTGCAGCGGTGTGGGAGTGTCTCTTAAATGGCCCATTTGTGGGGGAGTGGAGGGTGGAGACCAATTATAGAAAGACAATCTCCCTATCACAGTGACTATTTGTCCTCAGTAAGTTTGTTTATGTTGGCTAAAAAATCTGTAGTCTCCTTTTCAGTTATCAGTACTGTAGTATCTTTACTGCAACAAAAGACACCTAATGGCTGACGGCGACCCAGATTAAAATGTCCAAAAACACATAATTGAAACCACAAAATATCTCCATACTGCTCGTCTGTCGTGATCCAAGTGTCCTGAAGCCCCGACATAAAAAGTTGTTTGGAAAAATGTCATTTGAACTCTGTTTTTAGCCTCACTGTCGCCTGTAGCTCTGACTGCCTCTCTGTGGACCGTGCTCACATGTGTTCGCTTGCGTGTGAGACTAGCGAAAGCACGTGAACACACATGAAGGCGGTGCCCATGTCTCACGGTCTCACACAAGCGCACACAGGTCAGCGCAGTGTACACAGAGGCAGTTAGAGCTACAGGCTACAACGACAACTTTTTATGTCGGGGCTTCAGGACACTTGGATCACTACGGACGAGCAGTGTGGAGATATTTTGTGGTTTCAATTCTGTGTTCTTGGACGTTTTAATCTGGGTCGCCATCAGCCATTAGGTGTGCAGTTGTGCTGCTACCCACTTCCCCCTCGGATCTCCGTAAGTGTTGTGAGGACTCTAAAACTTTACCAGAGCCTCCCGCAGCATATGGGTGAGTAGATAATGGCTGAATTTTCATTTTTGGGTGCACTATCCCTTTAATACCACTATCATATGAATTTGCATCCCATGATGTCAGATATTCATCATCTGTGCACCACCAAAGAAAACTGCCATATATATATTTTTAGAATTGAAATACAGTGGGGGAAATAGGTATTCAATATGTCAACTTTTTGATGCCTTTGCGCTCGGAATAGTTGTAGCCAGAGGCACTTTTTTTGGTTGTCCGTCTGTACATACGTATGTCCCATTCTCTTAAACGCAAATCTCAAGAATGCCTTGAGGGAAGTCCTTCAAATTTGTTACAAGATGGCTCAAGATCAAACTAATTAGAGTTTGGTGGTCAAAGGTCAGTGTGACCTCACAAAACATTCCTTTGGCTATAACTCAAGAATTCTTACACTGACAAAACTTCACACAAATACCCTAATAGAATGAAATGATGAAGTGATGACATTTTATTCAAAAGTTCAAAGGTCAACTTCACTGTGACATCATAATATTCTGCATAAAACACTTTTCTTGCCATTACTCAATGTAAGCTTGGGGGCCCACCTTAAAATTGTGCTGATTGTACAGATCTTCTGTGCTGCTGGGGGAAGAGGTATGTGAAGCATCCATGTTTTTACAGACATGGATATAAACTGTAAGGGAAACTTGACTGGTGTGCAGAGGCATACAGCCACACGAGTAATTCCAGTTTTCATTGAACATATTCCCAATGCAGCTATTCTCATGAAATGTACATCAGACACTGATATAAACGCAAGATAAAGAAACTGTAACATCTCAAAAAATGTTACGTGCTATAAAGTGGAATATCACAGAGAAAAAGTAGTGAACACACAAACTGAGATGTATTTAATAATTGGTGAAAAAGCTTCTGTTTGCAGTGCCAGCTTTTAAGATGCTTCCTATATGAAGAAATCGATCTTCAAAGTGTTCAGGTGGGATTTTGTTCTGTTCATCCACACGGACAGTCTTTAAATCTGGAAGATTGTGGTGGGCCCACTGGTGAATCTTGATCTACAGTTCCTTCTACAAATGTTCTATTAGGTTCTAGTCTGGTGATCGACTGCACCTTTGCTTTCTTCCTCTGGAGCCAATACACAGTCTCCTTTGCAGTTTATTAGGGGCCAGGCAGCCTAAGCCGCCAGGACCCTATTGTTTTGCTGCCTGTTCTTCTTCCTCTTCTTCTTCTTCTTCTTCTTCTTCTTCTTCTTCTTCCGAGGAAATCATACTTCCTATGCATGAAAAATCACCAAACTTTGCACAAAGGTCCAGTCCCATGCCAGATTGCCTCAGCTGCAAAAACAGGCCAATAGTCCTGATGGTGGCGCTATAGCAAGCGTCTAAAGTTCAAAATTTTGAAAATTCACAACAAATCAACGGCATGTGCTACAGCTTTGCAGCTTTCACCAAACTGTAGCCCCAATACTGAAGAAACTTTTGTACATTTAAACCTATTAAAGTTCATCACTCTGTTTTTTTCAAAAACTGTAACACTTCTTAAACCTATATCCTCCACAATTTTTGCTCAATTGACACCAAACTTGCTACAGAGCATCTTCAGACTGTCCTACACAAACAATCCACACAGATTTTTGATTTATTGAAAATTGAGCCTACAGTGCATCAAAATGTTTGACTGTAAACGGTACTGTAAACATATACATGCAAATTCTTGCTAAATACATTTTCAATGTTCATTAAAAAAATGACAAAGTTTTGGAGTCATGGTAGATGATGTTTGGAAAATATCAGAATTTTATCTCAAAAACTGAATTTTTGACAGCATTTTGAATTTTGCTCTAATGTGAACAATTGGAGTCAATGCAAAAATGGCATTTTTAAACATCAGTTTTTCACTTATGGAGCAAATCAATCATTGTTACAAACAAATTACCAACATCTCCATGCTGTCTAGATACAATATGTGTATTTTTGCATTTTTGTCTTAATAACTGAATTTTTGACAGCCATTTGAAATCTGCCTTTACACACTAACAGCTGCTGTCTTGCACACAGGTGACTGGCTTAGTCAATTTGCGAAGCTACATGTGACATTTCTGTTTGCTAATTAGCTCAGTGAGATGTAGGATGGTTCTTGGTGTTGAAGATTGTGAGTTCAAGCCTCAGCTTGTGCAACATTTCCATATGAGAAATCTATCCAACCTTTTCATAAAGGTCCAGTCCCATGCCAGATGTCCTCAACTGGAAACACGAGCCAATAGTCCTGATGGTGGCGCTACAGCAAGCCTCTAAATTTCAAAACTTTGAAAATTCATAACAAATCAACCATATGTGCTACAGCTTTGAAACTTTCTCTTTGAAATGTGCTTTTCCATGGCATGGATGGCTACTGTCTGGCACCCTGATGCTTGGCTTAGTCAATTTGTGAAGCCACACATGAACTGTCACTTGCCAATTAGCTCAGTGAGATAGAAGATGGACGTCAGTCTCAGAAGTTGTGAGTTCGAGCCTCAGCTAAGGCAGAATGGACATTCTAATGTGAAAGTCCTATGTTCAGGCATCATGCTATGTGGATTAGAGACTACTAAGGTTAAAATAATTATGATCCAGGCAGTTTCACGGAGAGACAAATACTCTTTATCAACACGTTTCCCTTATCCCTTGTCTCTTTTCCCTGTTTATTTGGCTTAGCTATCAGTCAATATGCAGAGTCTATCCAATAGCTACTTTTACATTTTAAAAAATGTTTTCATCTTTGTCACCATGGATAATGTTTAGCTTTAAGCTAGATCAGGCCAGTTTGTTCATAATTGCTAGCAGTTAATGTTATTCTTACTTTCTTGTTCTTGAGTTTTTTCTTTCCTTTGTATATTATGAGTCTGATCACTTCAGCCATTCAGCCACAATTTGAAGGGCATGCCATATTTATATGATGTAACTTCTATGTTGTGATATGCTTTGTTTTAGTGTGTGTGTCGCTCAGAATTGCCTAATTTTGCCTAAAATCCCCCGATCATTGCTGTGCAGCAGCTATAATTTTTGATTGTTGTCCTGCTGGAAGGTCCACCTGCATCTCATCCTCACCATCCTAAAGGATGGCAAAATATTCTATTAACCTTATAACCTATAAAGTATGGCTGCCCCTTGAAAGTCAAAGATTTGAATCATCAGTCAAAGACCCCTGAGTGGACTGAGATGTGGGCTGAGCAGCCTTATTTTTTTGTCCGTCAGTGTGAGCCAGGGTTAGTCTGAGGGAGACGTAGACAGCTGCCCAGAGGAAGAAAGGCTTTGCCCTGTGAGGCTCTGAGATAACCTTATCTTCTGCCTTCTGCTTAGAAGTGGTGAATTTACAGCTCACAGCTACTTAATACAATACAGTCTCTGGCTTTTGTTTATCTAGTGTCGGCAAAAAATGTTGTTGCACGTGTCCGAACCATTGTTAGAGTGGTGAGAATGCATTAGCTGAAAGGACTTGGCTTGTTAACTATATTACATGAATGCCACTGCCACCCTGAACGTCCCATCAAACCCTGTTCAAACTCTATATGTGAAATAGAAGTATTGAATAGCAAAATATTTGTATTTAACAGCCAAATCTGATCATGATTCTGAGTCGGGCACAGCCCTAGAAAGAAGCTCTGTGTGCAGTATCTCTCAACAGTGAGTCACAGAAGACCGAGAGTCTGCGGGGTTTTCTTGCAATCACACTCTACAGCCACTGATTTGATTGACTAACACACCTTCAAACAGAGAAGAGGAAGTAATCAGTGAGCTGAAAGAGAGTTTGGCTGCAGACTATTCACTCAAGATGCCACATAAGAACAGTCGCTCTGAATGTCACCTGAGCTGACTCTCCTACCAGCCACTGACAAAACCTGGCTTTTCCCGTCAAAAGGTGCCAAGTCCTTGAGTCCTGAGCCTTGTTACAGAGGCAGCGGGTGGTGACAGAGAGAGACTTCATATTGCCTTGTTTATTTTTGACAGACAAACAAGCAGAAAGACGGGCAGGCAGACAGCTGCTGACCCAGTTGCAGATCAGACCAGGTGTGTCAGCGAAGCCTTGAGGGGGCTAAGCTGATTTTTATTAGACATGACAGGTTAAAACCCCACTTACCCTGTCATGCAGTAGATCCATGGATGGAAAGATTGCTGATGGGTTAGGTGGATTTTATTACCCTCTGGTCCTGTGTGTCTGTCTGCCTCTTCCCCTTTCTGTCACTGCCTCTCTTTTAATGCCCCCCTCAGACTCTCAGGTAGTCCAACCCGACTATTTGATCACACCCAAATGACATTTACTGCAACAGGACCAACAGGTGCAGCAGCTCATCCGCCTGTATTCCTGTACCCCCCCCCCCCCCAATTGTGATTGAAAGCATGTTTGCTGCTTCTGCATCATCACCTGTCTCTGCTGTCTCGCCGCCTCTGGCACCAGTTCAGTTCAATGAGTATATTATTGGCAGAACACAGAGATTCCCTGTGTTGCCAAAAAAGTGATAAAAATTGATCAAATAACAAAAGCACATATTAGTTAATTAAGATGAGATGAAATGGGATAAGATGGATCCCAAGGAGGGAAATTAGTATTTTACCAGCACAAGAAACAGAAAATAAAACATTGCACTAGGTAAGCAAACTAAATAAAGATTATAAATGTATGATATGTAATATAACTAACATGAGATAATGGCAGTAAATGTAACATGACCACCCAGACTCACTCCGTAGTCGTCGAAAACTGGTGCTTGGTCAGTGACTTCTGGTGTTTGTCACAGATGAAAAATATTTGTCCTTTCACGTCGTTATGAAACGCCATAAACAATAATAGTGCCTCATGGTGTCAGGTGGAAACGCAGCAGGACAACAACCAAAGTTACAGCAGCAAAAGTCCAAGTAGTGCAGGTGGGATGGGTAGTGGATGAATCCTACAACCACTGACTTTCACCTGGGTGGCTGGTGTTTGCTCCCCATGTGACTGTAAAGCCAAACCCTGTTCTTGTTACCTAAACATAACCACGTGTTTTTGTTGCTTAAACCAAACTATGTGCGTGAATTGGCCAAATTTAACCATGTGCGTGTGTTGCTGAAGGAAAAAACATTAGTTTGCAGTGTTGTATCGACGTAGTGTGTTTATTTTGAAAGAAACTCTATATAATGGTAGTCATTTTTGAAAACAGACAATGCATGTAACAGGCTGAAGTTGACACGGCATCCCAGAATGTCAACAGCTAACGTACTCAGGGTACCAGTCTGTTGCCAGATGTCCATATGTGACGGGATCGGAGTGAGAGTGTGTTGTACCAACAGTAAAGCATGAAATAATAATTGCATGTGTTATTATGGTGACTGTGGTGTCTGCAGTGATGTGAGCCTTTATGATTCTGTGCTGGTAGTTTAGTGCAAAGTGTGCAGAAATACAGCACCTGGTTTTATCGCCATCAGTACAAAATCCATCTGAAAATAAAGTGGAAATAGAAAGTGGCCTCAGTGCTCTATTCACAATTCATGTTGTTTTGCAGTGTACCCTGTGGACAGTTACAGTTTTGAAGAAGTGTGTGCAAGTCAGGGTGAAAGGCTCTGCCTCATAAAGCAGAAAGACTGGAGACTGGGGAGACCATTGGATTAAGGATGTGTTTGGAGACTGCCCTGACCAGGAAAATAAAAGCATTGGCTGTTTGTTCAAACAAGACCTAAAGTTCCGTTTCTTAGATTTCCTATTGCTTTGTATTTGCACACATATACGACCGCACAGGTGGTTTGTACAAGCAGCTTATTAAGACCCATATTTGCGTGTGTTGTTAGGCAGCGACTACCAGTGGTTGTTGTATTTGTTTTTATGACTGTAGCAAAGGAGGAAGTCAGGTGATGTAGTATAAAGAGCAAGAAAGTCTGTGGATGGGGGGAAGCCTCCAGGAACACTGCTCAGCCTTGCTTCTAATTGTTTCTAGTGGCCACTCGTGGTACTGCAGTGAAAAAAAAAGTGTTTTCCCCATAGACCACCATTTAAAAAGAGCCATCTGTAAACTGTTTACAAGACACCTCAAACTGCACACAAGGTCAAGTATAACTCTTTATATTATGAATTTTTGATCCATTTAAGTTTCATATCTGAAAAACTTTCCTTGAGTTGTGACATCATCAACGTAAAGTCTATGAGTTAAGTGGGAACTCGCAGGCGAGACCAGCAGGAGAAACACTACTGTGCTTATTAGGTGAGTCACATATTGGGGAAGTAAACCAAGGAGCTAGAAACTTTTTTGCCCCATGTGCCAGGCCCCCAAGAAATACACTGTGCTTTCAAGCCAAGTTTTGTAGTGACCAAACAATGGAATTGCACGGTCACGTGATGCCCTGACGCAGACTTTTTCCCACTGACCTACACAGGGAAAGAGACGTCTGTAAATCAGTGGACTCAAAGGTCTGAGTGTCACAACCTCCGCAAAAAAACTTGTTTCACTGTCTGGATTTGATCCATTCGGTCTGATAACATCCAAAGTTCTGAAGCACTGGGATTAAATATTTTTTATCTCCATTCAAGTTAGCGGAGCGCTAAACCGAAGTAGCCCACTCCACTGGTGGAAGTCTCTAGTGCGCCTGCATTATGGGCCACACAGTGTGGAGGCAGTGCTGATAAGTTAAAGGGAAATTTCGGTTTATTTCAACCTGTCTCCTATCGTCCTAAATTTGTTTCAAGTGACTAGTGACATAAAAATAATAGTTAGCATGTTAGCCGTTAGCCTAGATACAGCCGGGGCGCATAGTAGCGTCAGACCTATTAAAACGTAAGTGAACGGGCAACCTTCAAGTGCAAAGTTAGTCCACTAAACAAGCTTTTTTTCCACAAAGACCGCCTCATATCGTTAGGATAAATGTCAGAGAACATATAGAAAACGACATGTAAACGTGTTGTCTTACCTTACTGGTGTGGTGCCAAGTTTGTTTACTCCTTTAGCTTTGCTTTCCAAAGCGCGGCCGAAATATATCTGGCGAGCTCTAGATAAAGCCCAGCTGGATACTACTCCAGGTGTTGCAACAGAGGCATTCCTCTTCTGTGGGCACTGGGGCACAGCATTCACAGGTAGGATCTCCAGAGCTACGCAGCCTTGCAGCAGCCATTCCTCCTCTCTCGTCCTCTACCTGTTGCGCCTCTCTCTCTCTCGGCCGCCAAATTCCTCCTCCACAAAGTTGAAGTCTGGCAAAAAGTCAGCCATTATTCTATAAATCTTTCATAAAATAAATGAATGAAGTTTTCAGGCTACTGTCCGGTTCTGCCTTCCAGCTGTTGCTACTTGTTCTTGCGAGATTTCAGGCACGCTATGAGATTGCTGCTTGTTCTTGCGATATTTCGGCCGCGCTTTGGAAAGCAAAGCTAAATGGTAAACAAACATGGCAGCACACCGGTAAGGTAAGACAACACGTTTACATATCATTTTCTATATGTTCTCTGACATTTATCCTAACGATATGAGGCGGTCTTTGTGGAAAAAAAGCTTGTTTAGTGGACTAACTTTGCACTTGAAGGTTGCCCGTTCACTTACATTTTAACAGGTCTGACGCTACTATGCGCCCTGGCTGTATCACGGCTAACTATTATTTTTATGTCACTAGTCACTTGAAACAAATTTAGGACGATGGGAGACAGGTTGAAATAAACCAAAATTTCCCTTTAATTTTATACACGGCAGTTGAGCTTTTTGGGCTTCATGCGCCACTGAGCAACCTTCATAGACATGAATAGGCCCCGCCTTCAACGCTGTATCCAGTTCTTTTTATACATCCATGGTAAGTGCCAGCACACACTTCTCATTGGACTAAATAGGTGCAATCTGGCGGTTCAGTAAACATATCTAATACATCCATGGTAAGAAGGGGGTCAGGGTGGATGGGTGGTTCAATCAAACACAAGACTTTTACCCAGGATAGTACTGTTGGTGTCCTCTGTGAAACCAAATTCAACATTCAGTTATTTTAACTATGTAAAGTGGTGGCTCACGTGAGGTATGTAAAGATGTCATGACATACGCCATGCTGCGTTGCTAACAAACACACTTATTTTAACCCAAACCATGGTCTTTTTTCAAACCTAATCATATAGTTTTGTTGCAACCTTGACTGTTACAGAACGTTAAACATGTGTTTAAAACATAAACCCTTAACGGTCACACACAACCTATTATTAACTGTCACTTAGATATCAAGACATGTTGATCTTATGTCATCCGTATAGGGCGCTAATTAAGGATATGTTCCTGTTGGTCAGATCAGAGGGTAGCACCAAATTACTTGGTCGAATGGGTTGAGGACCTAAATCTCATTCGACCTCCTTACCCTGTTTATTGTTCTAAAGTCAGTCTTGAGAGTCAAACCGGACGCTGTACTGGTCATGCTCTTGTTTCTTTAACCTCTTAGTTGCCACCACTGTAAATGTGCTTTTTAGGCTGTGACATTCGTAAAGGTCACAGTAAGCTGAGAAAGCCTGTGGTCTGGAAAACATGAGGCAAAAATAGGCAGAGGCAGAGGCAGAGGCAGGGTCAGAGGGAAGAGCTGACCTGCCGAGCATGGAAGTATCTTGAGGCAGGAGGTGTTTTCGTCTGTCCTGTGTTTAAATACGACTGCCATATCACTCTGCTTTTTGACATTGTGATTTACAAAATGTCTGTTTTGTGGGTCAGACAGACCTCATTAAACACTGAGATTTACGAGAATTGAAATGCCTCAGGCAAGGAGAAATAACTTAAACAGGCGGATTCATTTATTAAGTCATTAAAAGAGTCTCGTCACCAATGAGAACATAATTACCGGGAACAGCAATTAATTCATCAGTTCTGTGTGTATCTAGTGGAAAAATGTTGTTTGTTTTGCTTATTGGTATAGTGAATGACAATCACATACTCAGGTCTAGTTTTTCTCTAACCAAAGTCAGCTGGGCAGGTGCACGCAGTGTGGATGACATCAATCATAGTTTATAAAATCAGCTGTCTCCTGCCCTGTGGAAACAGCACACCTGCTATCATGCTGACAGTTAATTGATGAGGATGAAACTGGTTGCAACACAAGGAAAATATGCATTAGTATATTTCACCCTTAAATAAACACATGGCACATCAAATGTCACCTACGAATGATTGTCTCATTTTCTAAGCTTACATGGTAACACTTTACTTGAAGGTATCTAAGGTTGACATGACACTGTCAGAAACTTGTCATGAACATTATGTACATGTCATAAACGTTTATGACTGCTTGTCATAAACACAAAAAGAGGTGCATTTCTTGTTAATGTCAAGTTGTCATGACAAGACATCTTCTGGTAATGTCATCCTGGTTAATGTCAAGTTGTCATAATAAGGACATCCCAAACAAATTTAATGTCAACTTGTCATGACAAAGACAACTTGTGCTAATGTCACTTTGACTAATGTCAAGTTGTCATAATCAAGACAACCCAAACAATGTCAACTTGTCATTACAAAAACCAAATGACACTTAATGACAGCAGTCATAAACGTTTATGACATGTACATAATGTTTATGACATGTTCATGACAGTGTCATGTCATAGCTATGACAGTGTTATGTCACTCTTATGTAGATACCTTCAAGTAAAGTGTTTCCACTTACATTTCTAGAAATCAGCCAGTGGTTCTCAAATGGTGTGTCGTGATGCCAATTCAGGCGTGACGTGGGATTTTATGGCACATTATTATTGCAATATTCAACTGGGCCGACACAAGAAGTGATTAATTAATTTTTAATTGACTGTATCAGTATGTTGTGTGCACACATTTCTTAATAAAGTGGCAAACTCTAGCTAGAAATACAATTCAATTCAATTCAATTCAGTGTTATTCCATTCCATCAATTCAATTCAATTCCATTTTGTTTTACTTTATTAAAAAAAAACAAAGACCTCACAGGGTGCCAATTTGTTGCTGTTCGTACGTGGGAATTGTAAGTGTGTGACACATCAACAGCCCTGATTGGCAGCCAGCGTGAGGGATGATAACAGTTAGAATAATTATAATGAAAGAAAGCCATGAGTGGGACAATGGATCGCTTTGTTGTACGGAGCAAATTACACCAAGCACCAGTAAAGACGACCTACCACCAAAAGAGAAGAGAGAAAAAAAAATGTCAGTAGACAGAATCACGAAAGCTAATAAAAGCTGTTTCATTTTTATTGTTTCATGTCGTGATAAGAGCGATGACTTGTCATCTGTTACCTGTTACATTTCAAAAGTAACCTTTCCAACACTGACAGTTACAGTATAATTACTCTGCACAAAGTATTTTTTTTCACTTTGTTTTTTACCTGTAGTTTGTTCTTTTTTAATGTAATTCGTGAATTTGAGTGTTTATGACAAAGTAAACTCAGAGACGCACAATAAAAACAGGTTATGTAATACTGATGTCACAAAAACATCCTTTCAGTGTGATTGAAGCAATGTCACGGCGAGGCTCAAAGAAAAGCAAGGAAAGTATAGTGCAATTATTCACTGAAGCAAAACCTTCTTTTATCCTTTTGGTCTTTGGTGCTTCTGCTCTGTCCGTCTGTCTCCTCCTCTTTCTCCTCAGAGGGAGCAGGATTAGCAGTGCCCTCATGCCAAAGCTACAACTTTTTGCCACAATGTGTCACCTCCACACCACAAGCCACTCTGTGTCTGTGTGTGTGTGATCAGATAGATCACGCTCTCTCTTTTTCGGTCTTATCAGGTCTACTGTATAATAAACACTGATTTTTGGTCCTCTGCATAACTTGACACAAATGTCAGATCAAGCATCGAGCACGAGCAGTCTTGAGACAGAGAAAAAGTGTGAGAGAGGTTCACAGTTGGTGTTTGTACGTAGTGCAGAGTAATTTGCGAGAAGACAAAAGTTATTTTTGTTCTGTTTTCATTGTTGCATCATTGCAGACTTCAGCATTTTTAGTGATGGTTGTGACCCATTCAGCAAGAAATCAGCTTCCACAGGAAATCTGACCGCACATTTACACTCAGTGTAATATCCTGGTTACTGTGCCTGGGGGATAAGAATAAATTGCCTTCATGATAAAAGATGTTAAAAAATATAAAATAACCTTTCAGGCACTGATGAGCTCTTACTTCATAATGGGAAACAAGAGTCCGACAGGATGTAGCCTAAACAAGCATCTGAAGAAACTGAAGTCGGAGGGCTCGTTGGCTCCACCTCACAAGACTTAACTGGATTTGTTTTGAGCAAATTGTTATTGGTCTTTCCTGCTTAATTAAGTTTGGCTATGTTGAACACTCTCTGTAATTTGTTGGACACTGACTGTAATTTCTGAACATCAGACCAGTCTTTGCATCTGATTATACCAACCCAGTTGCCAAAATAAATGTTGGCATTGTATGTTTCTTCAAACCATGGATATCCTACAGCTGATATGTGGAAACTTTACATTTCTCAAGGTTTAAATTTTCAGTTTTATGTTGTAGCAGCACTCTGGTTACCGTGTGCTATGGTTTAGGCACAAAACACGCTTGGTTAGGGTTAGGAACAGATCAAGTTCTGGCTTAAAATACCCCCATGTCCCCTATTGTCGTTAAAAAACACACGCTTTTATTGGTCTCTAACAGTAGTCTGCTGCTGTCTTGGAAGATCGTCCTTCAGTGTTGCTTTGAACGGTAGAAACCGCTAGTCGTCGGTGATCAGCTGCTGCTGCCCCACACCATCACAAATAAATTTTAATTTTGTGGGAAACACTAAATGCTCATAATGATAAGCTCAAAATACAAGTTTCAATTGCCTCCACCACTTTCATTGCAAAAATAAACATTGCAACATGCATGACATTTTTTTAGAAGGACTGCGGTGAAATCAGGCAGTTCAGGTTGCAGCAATCCCCAAAACAGCCTGCAATTATTTTATTATTTGCAATCTATGATTTCGACATTGACGGATCTTCAGAGTTCAAACTAAATAGGAAACGTAATGTTTTTATCAGGGCTGTCAAAATAATGCATTAATTTCAATTAATTAATTGCAGAAAAAAAGAAAAAGAAATTAACACTAATTAAGCACATTCCATGGTGCCCTTTGACCTGATCTGTCATTCAAAGCCACAGTAGCTTTTTCACATGATTTAGGCAGACGAGACGACGCTGCTCGGCCCTGTGAATGGAACATTTACCTTTTTAAAAAAAAACAAAAAAAAACACCCAGGTGGAGCTGTTGACAGGAGTACCGTTCTCTGCAGTTTCTGCAGTAAGGAACTTTTGTACCGTTGGAGTACTTCCAGCCTGAAATATCACCTCAACACAAAGCATTTAGCAGCAAACCCAAAAGTCTGAGCTAGCACAGCCTCTGATGCTAACGCTAGCATTTTGCTATGTCAAGCCACACACAACCAGGCGTTCAGACGCAAACTAAGGACGTCTACCTGTGACAAAATGCATTGCAATGGACTGCAGACCAGTTTGGTGGCAGAGGACAGGGAGACAATTATGTCTGAAATCCAGTAGCTTTACGGCAACAAATGATTTGAATTGAAATTTTCAAAATATTTTCACAGCAGAAATTGATTTATGTTTTAATTTGGATTAATTACAGAGCGTGTATTTAATTAGATTAATTTTTTAATCGGTCTTAATCGCTTGACAGCCCTAGTTTTTATACATTCATTTAAAGGTATGTCCTTACTGGGTGATTTTTCTTGTGTTTGAAAATACACATTTTCTTTTCTTTAAGAGCACCAACGTTTCTTTCTTGAGTACATCTTACCCTTTAAAGTGCACCACTGTCATTTTAGAATACCCAAAAACATTTTGCACAAACAGATATTTTTGTAAACTTTTTCCTCTTCCCTTTAATTTCTCTAATTTGATATGTCACAATTCACACCTACTTACCTTGGAGGAATGTTTTCTTTTTATCTGTACAGTGTTGTGTCCTGCTATTTGTACACCCACCATCCATCCAGAACACCTCCCAACTTCTGTGCAGTACAAGGACGTACTGTAACACTTGTTGGACCATGTTGCCACTGAACGCAATCAAGGCAGCAATTGTGTTTCCTCCAAAACCTATTTGGCGAAACCACATGCATGTTAAATGCTGTGGGGACAGGGCTGTGTGAGTGGCGGTCAGAGACATTATTTTAAAATGTTCCTCCCTCTGTCTCTGTCTCTCCGTCTCTCCCTCAGTGACTGTCTTTCTGTTCTGTTGTATTAGTGCCAACATCAGTCAGTTTGTTTTGCTGGCTTGGCGACGCCACTCTGCTGCCAGCTGCACTTCTGCCTGTAGAGTGCACATCATTCATTTTAATATTTATCCTCCTCCTCTCTCTCACCTTCCACCTCTTTTCTCCATTCACCCATCAGCCCTGTCCTCTCCTCCTATTTCTTCCCCTCCCTCCTCTCTTAGATCTCCCACTCCGTCCATTCATTTATTACTTGTCACTCTTTCCTCTCCACCTTTTTCATCCCTCCTTTTCTCTTTCCCTCTTTTGTTCACACGCACACACACACCACTCTCCCTCCCTTGTCTGTCAGTCTGTCTCTGTGTCTCCTTCTCTTCGTCCTGTCAGTCAAAGAATTAGTATTCTGATTAGCAGCAACGTTTCATTGCTGTATTTGTGAGAAGTCAGTGAGACTGTTTGGCTGTGAAGCACATCGATGACATTTCTTTTCACCCAAGGTTGTTCGGTTCATAAAAAGTGATTTAGTTTCCAGAGCTCAATACACGCCCGCGAACAGGCTGCTTCGGGTAACTATAGCACTTTTCACACTACACTGATTTGCTGCAATCAATTAAGTTAGAAAAAGTTAAAAAGTGAAGTTTATTCAGTTGATTTAAGTTCAAGATCAGCACAGTGAGGTGCCTTTCATGATCAGTACACTTGTCTCCTAGAAATAACCGCTAATTTAATTACGAATTTTCATTTTTTTTATTTTTATTTTATTCTATTTTTTTTTTTTTTTTGAGACTATCCACTCGTGTAATAAAATATCGGCTTGTAGAAACCAAATCATGGTTCAACTTTTTTATGGTTATGTTAAGGCACTCAGTGCACATTTAAGGAGAGATGTAGTCATGGTGTAATAAGGAAAAAGCAAAACACAACTTGAAGCACAAACAGGAAGAGTTTACTTTTTTGTACATTTAAAGCTGGGGTAGGCAGTTTTATTTCGACATTACTGGGCCAAAACCCTTAATAAACTTTGAGTGTATAGTGAATCAAGTGATCTGAGAGGAAATTAGATTTCTGTACCTCCTCTTGGCTCTGTTTTCAGGCTTTAGAAAATCTAGGCCGTGACAGGAGACTTGGGCCAATCACAGGTCATTTCAGAGAGATGACATATTGGCTGATCTATAAATGCAGAACGGCGTATGCATCCCTTTGGTAAAAGCCTGATTAAATAATGGAGAATCCTGCAGAGAAAGTTGCTGTTTTAGCATTGGCAACAACAACCGACACTCTAAAGCAAACTAAAACAAATGGACTGATCAAAAACAGAGCTCAAAATAGAGTCTAACATTAAATTTAACAAATCACGAGTCGATTTCAGTGAAGCATTTCAGAGATTAGAAAATATTGCCAAAAGTTTTGCCTCCTGCTAACCGGAGCTAAAGACTCACAGCTGCGGCTTCATGTTCACATTTATGTAGCTAACATCAGCCAAAGCTTCAAATCACAGTGTTTCCTCCGCCTCACTCACTGCTGCTACAGACCACCTTGCTGGCAGGAGAACAGGTAGCAGCTCCAGAGACTGACCCCCCGTCAGTGGCTGCAGCAGCGCAAATCCAGCCAGCGCAAACCCCGGCTCCAGGGACGAGACAGCCCCGACTCCTCACCACATCAGCAAACTTTCTGTTGCTGCTGTTACACAAGTTAATCTTGGCGCTGCCACTGGCCACCAACCCTCTGTCGGGGTTGCGCTGACCAAATTGGAGCCCCTACAGCTGCCAAGTGAGGCTCTGTCCCCTGAGCTGCTGCCACAATGACGGGAAGCGGAGTGGAGGGACCGTGGCGTGGCTAGCTGGCTAATTCTTGTTTCTTTTATGGTCTGATGAAGATAGACAGATAAGATTTAATAATCAAATGTATGGGAAATACTGGGTTGATGTTTGAAGCACATGCATATGCCCGTGGTCTTCTGGTGTTCGGGACTAAGGACAGAGAGGTGAGAGCTGCAGGGAGAAGGTGTATTTTCAAATTGTGCCTTTTATTTATTTATTTATTTATTTATTTATTGAAATTATTCATTTTTCTGGATTTCTGCCCACCCTATGAAGCGATTATCTTTCCCCAAATTTGGCTTGTGTTGCCTAAAACCAACCACATGCAATGAGTCCACCCTGACCACTTCTCTACAATTTACATGCTGCACAAAAACATAACAATTTATTGACTGTAAAAAATGTTGTCACTGAACATAATTCAGCCAGCAATTATGTTTCCAATCAAAAAATAAAAATAAATCACAAATTGGTACTATATAAATATAATCTCCGGGAGACAGGTGAGATTTGTTGCAATCCGTGTGTCTGCACCGTGGACAGTCGCAGCCTGGTCTCACTCTGAAATCGTTGAAATCTGGTGCTTGGGCAGTGACTTGCGGCTTCAGACACCGAAGAAAAAAGCCATCCTTCAATGTCGGCATGATGTGCGGCAGGTCTCTGTTATAGTTTAACAGCACTCTGAGGCATCAGGGGGAAATGCAGCGGGACAAGAATGAAAGCGAAGGCGACGGAAGTCCAAGTAGGACGGGCGGGACAGATAGTGGATGGCACCGACCTTCACCCGGGAGAGCGGGGTTAATGTCCCCTAAGATTATAAATACCTAAACCCAACCATGTGCGTAGTTGTTGAAGGAAAAAAAAACATCAGTTTGCGGTGTTGTGGTGCGTTTATTTTGAAAGAGACTGTATGTAAATGTCAAATTTCCTGTGAAAGCAGAAGTGTTTTTGAAAGACGACAATGCATGTAACAGGCAGAACTTGACACGGTGTCCCAGAACGTCAACAAGCAATGTAACCAGGGTACCTTTTCCATCGTATCCAGACATGGAAATTCCAGGACCAAACCTCGATATGTGACAAGGTCAGAGTGAGAATGTGTTGACAGTCTCCAGGAAGCAGTTTTCAGTTCCACATAATGCATCAGAATGTTCCCACTAGACTTCTATCTCCAAAAATATAAACCTGTAACCCACAGCAGTTACAGTTTTGGAGTCCTATACTTGATCGATTGATGAGATGAGAAGAGCACGATCAAAATCTCATTAAACTGAAGGTTGAATCCCTCTTCAGTTTCCCCTTTTTAACTTAAACATCTCTCCTTTGATCTAAACACTTTGTAGACAAACTGTATTGTATATCACAACGCTCTGCTGCTCCTGCTGGTCTCCTGGGGCGATGTCACATGTCTTGTTTGTCCAACTGTCCTCAGTGCCCTCGTCCCAAAGAGGTTTTAACTTGGTTTAACAATGTCGCACTACTTTGCCTCTGAGAGAGGACGGTTGTTTGCACAATGGCAAAAGGTCGTTGTATTTATCTGTTGAGGACAGTCTCATATTATTAGGCTTCCTTTACAGAAGCCTTCGTCTCTCCGTCATTTATCCCTTTCATCCAAATCCTCAGTGACTCACCCCACTTCCTCTCCTTTATTTCACCCCGACCTGCCCACCTCCAAACACACGCGTATGCATACACACACACACACACACACACACACACACGCACTCCACCGGGCAGTCAGTATGATCAAAGGTCTGGTGGTTCTTTGACCGACGACCACTCAGACCGACACACACAGACACACTGACACACACAGAGGACTAATGCTGAGTGTGAGGAGGAGGAGGAGGCAGTCCTGATGTATGAATGTGCTGCCCTCTTGTGTTGATGCTGATAAATGATCACATTATCTGTGATGTGTGTTTTATTTTATGTGCTGAGGACAATAAATCAGTTCTCCCTCTTCTCTCCTCAATTTTGTGAGTGTGTGTGTGTGTGTGTGTGTGTTTGTAACAGCAAGGTGATACAGGACCAAATGCGTCATGCTGACACACACTGTGACGCAGGTGGGCATCATGCCCACACATGCACACACACACTGGACTTGATTTAGGGATCAAAAAAACAGGTTTGGACGCTCATGGCAGTGCAGTGTTTTGAATGGGGTGGACAAAGTGGGGCTTATGCTGCATTCAAGAACAGGAAATTCTCCATTATTCTAATTTGTTAGTTTAATTTTTAATTTAATGTTTAATTTAGTTTAATTAATTTGATTTAGGAGAATTTAAAGAGTAACTTTTAGAGGTTCTGACATTTAGAGCAGTAATAGAGCAGCATACCATTATTTGCTATGTAAAGATATGAAGTAAATGCATCTAAAGCAGAGAATGAAGTCACGTTATTGCTGTGTGTGTTGAAATCTGAGCTTCTCTGTGGTTTGTTGTGGTAAGCTGCGCGTGTGTTAGTAGGAGAGTGTGTCCCACTGGTTAGCTCATCGCAACACAGTGCTCATATATGATATCGGCACGGCGTTGTTGCAGAAGTGTAGCACTGACCCTCTGGTTCCCCCCTGGTTAACATTGTTAACTCTGTCAGCACTGTTGCTGATGTTTAGCTCTTTTAATGGAGTTAGCACATGGATATGTAAAGAGAACTGGATACAGTGTCGGAGGCAGGGCCTTAGCAGCGAACTGCAGCTTTAGATGCTAACTGGAATGAAAATAAAATGATTTAAACATGTGGCTCTTCTAGTTTTTAGACCAAATGGATCCAATTCTCAAAGTGAAACAAGTCAATTCATGGGGTGACACACTGATTTATAGATGTCACTTCACAATGTAAGTCAGTGGAGGAAGTGCTTTTGGCTCCAGTAACATCACACGATAGACCCAGAAGTTGTAATTCCACGGTTTGACCACTGTGTCAAACTGGTTTCAAAGCCTGGTGCTGTTCCTGAGTTACCACTGTTAGCTGCTAGCCACCATGATGTGAATCGTGTCCAGACAACTCATACACTCTAAATTTGGCATAGAGCCCCTTTAATGTTGACTTTTTTTGTATCACCTTACTGTTACAAACGCACACAGAAGGAGAGGGAGAACTCTGATTTATTCTCTTAATGCTGTAGATGTGACTGCCAATCAGTACGTTTACATGACACTTGAAAAAATCGAATTATTGCCTTAATCCGACTATAACTGGACAACTGAAGTGCATGTATTAAGACACCCAGATAATGCGATTGGAATTCGCTTTTCTCTGGCATGTATACGCCATAATCGGAAGTAAACTAGACAATGCATGTGTGCATGCTCCTCACCCCCTGCGCTGGCGTATGACCCTGGAACAGACGAGACATGCTATTGTTGTAGCCCTCCAACAGCATACGGCGTTCTTGTCTGCCTCTCAAAAGCACCATGACCACGAGGGATAGCGTGCACCTTATCTGCACATTCAGTAACGCGTACATTACATACGAGATGAACACAGCTGTACGATTATCCATCTTGCTGTTGTTCGAAAATGCCGGTCTGCCGCCTGACTCCAGTTGTTTATTATTAAGTGACGTAATAGGTCAACCGGAAAGGGGGCCGTATTAACCCGCATATCGCCACCTAGTGTTGAGGAGGAGGACAAGTTCCCGTCAGTAATTCAATTTTCTCAGTTGCTTGTAAACTGGGACAAGGACAGAAGTCCGATTAGACGCCATAATCGAATTTTGAGCATAGCTCGATTAAGCTGTGCATGTAAGCGTACTGAGTGACAGTGGCTTTTCAGCCATTTTGCCACTTTGTTTTTTTCTGTTTCTTTTTTCTCCTTGATTTCATCATCAACTCACAAAATACAAAATGAAAAACAAAAGACGCTCAATTATACGGAAGCGTATTGCATTCATTTGACAAATAAAAAAAGCCCTGTTTTTTGGTGTAATTTATTCTATTTTTCTGAGTAATTTTGTCCCTGTTTTTCGTGATAATTTTTTTCTGTTTTTCAAGGTATTTTTTTTCTTCTGTTTCTTTGTGGTAATTTTTTTTGGATCAATAAGGGTAAGGCACGTAATTAGTTACACACAGGGTATGATAATCTAGCTATGTTTTCGACTGCATCCTTCTAGTGTAGGCCTATCGCTCAATGTAACAGGTTAGGTTAGTAACAGGTTGTAAAATCATGCCCGTACACGTTTGTCAGGTAACGTTGTTACAACCTGTTACTAACCCTAACTTGTTACATTGAGCGATAGGCCTGAACTAGAAAGATGCAGTCAGAAACATAGCTAGATTATCATACCCCTGTGTGTAACTAATTACGAGCACAGATGCAAAATTACATCCATGAGCAGGAGTCGCCGTGGATGCAGGGGTCACTTGCAGGTGCCAGGTGGGAGCTTCTCGCGAGATTTTGATTTTTTTATTTGTCAAGTGAATGCAATATGCTTCCGTACAATTCTAACTAAAGAGAGGTGAAGTTACTCTCCTTCGGGTGTCCCTGTAGTCCCTAATTTAGGAAAAAAATGTACTGTAGTCAAAGGTCTACATTTAACATTTTGACATTTAAGACTTAATCCTGCATTTCCTGGTAAAGCTATATGCACCAATTTATGGAGTCTTTATTTATGTAAAGGAAAACAAAATTCATGAGACACATGACAATTCAAAATGTAAAAATAGGCTGTAATAGCATTTATAATGCAGTAAGGCTCTCAGATATTCTCATTTGCTGTCAAATATTTATTCCCCTGTAGATCAACTTAGACCCTACCTAAATTGAAAATTTCAATATGTCCATGGCATAGGAAATCAAAGCTCCTCTCTCAAAGCCAGACTTGTGATGTCATCAAGTATAAAGTCTGGAGCTGCTCCATAGACAGTGAATGAGAGCTTGATTTTGTGGACCCACAGCCTGTTTGTTTTGTTTTTGTTTTCTATTGTGGTGTTCTCAGTTCTGAAGCAGAAAATGTCCCCATATACACAGAACATTCCCCTGGGTGCTCTCAGTGTCATCTTTCACTGTGTCAGACTTTTTATAATAAAATCATAATAATAAACTTTATTTATAAACAAAACAAAGTTACACAGTGCTAAAAGAAAGAGAAAGATCTCTTCATTTTTTAAGGATATTTAACTGAGATTATGCAAATCTCCTAGTATATATATGATTGTGATGTGAGTGAAATGGCTATATCACTTTGGATCATGGCTTTCTTTTCTATGCCAAACCAATCTTTAATTTTATTTCAGTCCCTCAACAGATGGAGCATCGCTCCTTCAGCAGCACCATATTTTATACATATACTGTCATCCCTTATGTCTAGTTTATATATAGCTGTGACAGGGTGTCATATAATCTGCTGAGTCTTTTAAATTGCCTTAGTTTGGTTTTTGTACAATGGAGAGGCTGCCTTGACTTTTTCCTTATTTCATCCTAGGATATATCCTCTTTTTTTGTGGAGGTCCCTGATCCATTTCATTGCACAACTGATCAATGGTGCTTTTATTCAACTGCTTTGTTGACACCTCTGTAGTCCTTTTAGCAAGTGGGAGAAAGAGGCTGTCAGAATTTCCTGCTATGTCTGACTTACAACTCAAAGGTTGATGTTGTCTTACTACTTGGCTGCTTGTACACTGCTCAGAAAGTTAAGGGAACATGTAATCGTCACAGTATAACAGACATGAAAGAGTCTGGAGATGCCATGCCATGTTCCACTGCCTGTGACATCATCCAGCTTGACCGGTTTGGTGGTGGGTCAGTGATGGTCTGGGGAGGCATATCCTTGGAGGGCCGTACAGACCTCGGTGTCATAGCTAACAGTACCCTGACTGCTGTTAGGTACCAGGATGAAATCCTCACAGTGACTGTCAGACCTTACGCTGGTGCAGAGGGCCCTGGGTTCCTCCTGGTGTGGCGGGCCCTGGGTTCCTCCTGATGCGGCGGGCCCTGGGTTCCTCCTGGTGCAGAGGGCCCTGGGTTCCTCCTGGTGCAGAGGGCCCTGGGTTCCTCCTGGTGCGGCGGGCCCTGGGTTCCTCCTGGTGCGGCGGGCCCTGGGTTCCTCCTGGTGCAGAGGGCCCTGGGTTCCTCTTGGTGCAGGACAATGCCCGGCCTCATGTGTCCAGAGTATGCAGGTAGTTCCTGGATGATGAATGCACTGATGCCATTGACTGGCCCTCTCATTCCCCTGACCTAAATCCAATTGAGCACCTATGGGACGTTACATATCAGCGCATCTGACACCATCAAGTACAGCCACAGACTGTCCAGGAGCTGACTGAGCTCAGATCCCTCAGGACACCCTCCGCCGTCTCATCAGGAACATGCCCACATGTTGTCAGGGGTGCATACAGGCACGCGGGGGCCGTGCACACTGCTGAGTCACATTATGAGTTGCATGATAAAATTCATGCATGCGTGTGATTTCAATTTTGCACTTTGATTTTCAGTGCAATTTTGAATCCAGCCTTCAGTAGGTTGATGATTTTGGTTTCCACTGATCGTCATTTTGTTCTCAACAAATCATACAATGTACATCAGTACAGATTTTCAACTTGAATGATTTGTTCATCAAGATCTCATTTGTGATTTAAGTGTTCCCATAATTCTTTTGAGCAGTGTATTTAAGGCGAAGGTGGATTTATCAGTTTTTGTACTAAACAGTTTTGTAAGTTACTCTGCACCAGCAGAGGTTTTGCGTCGCAGTCAAGCTCAGACTTATTTAGGCTTTATGTTAGAAACAGAGGAGTCTTTCAGAGTTACAGTATACAATTTGGGATAACAAATGTGCGTTTGCAGCAAAGAAATATTCAGATCTTTACCTTTAACTATGCTATTCTATAATGAACAATGCACATATGATAAAATAATGTTAATCGGGCATGTCCAAAGTCTGGCCCAGTGTTCATTTGTGGTCAGTGGAACTATTTTTAATGATCTGTGACTTGTCTCTCAAAATCATTTAACATTTCTTTTGCTGTCCTCAAGATGGCAGCACTATCACACAGTTTGTAAATGTGCACCAAGTAGGAACTACGCAGGCGGACCGAGTGAGACAGCCACAGCAAAGCATAAAGAGGGCCAACGCTCAGAAGCAGTGGAAAGTTGTCTACTCTGGCCCCCATTCAAAAAAAAGTTTGGACATCCCTGGTGTAAATAACCCAGCACCTCTTAAATCATTTCCATTTCTTTCTGTTCTCGTTGTGTCTCCCTCCTCCAACGCCATCTGGTTGCTTTTTCACTATCCATTAAGTGTAACTGCTCTTTTTGTGTGCTTTTGTACAGTTATGGTTGCAGACTCTCCTAAACCTTCCTACACTTGTATTTCAAGTGTAATTCATTGGCAAAAAAAAGACATACAAATGTACAATAAACAAATTTAAAGATGAATTTAAAAGATAGCAGCATTATTAACTGATTTTTTAATAAATTTTTTTGTAGATGATTTTAGTTACTTTATATTCTGCTGGGTAGCTGAATCCCCCACCAGTATCAGTTAAGTTAAGGTCATCTTAATTAATACTTTTTTTTGTCTCAATCTCATTTTGTGTTTTAGTTTGCTTTTTTTTTTAGAACTGTATATATATTTTTAATTTTAGTATTTTTGTTTTATGCTGTGTGTCTGTAACTTAAGTTGCCGCCTGTCTTGCCCAGGACACTCTCCAAAAAATATCCAAATATCCAAAAAAGATATTTTTGATCTCAAGAGTTTCTGGTTAAATGAAAATAATAATAACATTCATTTTTTTGATTATATTTTGTATTATCAACCTAAATCTGTAACTAGTGACTAAAGTTATAAGATACATGTAGTACGATACAATATTTGCCTCTGAGATGTTGTGAAGTAGAAGTATAAAGTAGCAGAAAATTTAAATAATCAAGTTAAGTGCCTCAAAATGTCATTTAAGTACGGTACTTAAATACATGTGCTTTCCATCAATGTGAGGGCGCTTGTGTAGCAATAAAAATAGGCAGTCTACAGTTACCTGCAGTACCGCATGTGACCACTAAGTGTCAGTAGAGGACTGCCAAGATGAATCAGTCCTGATACCACACACATACACACCAACATAACCAGCACAGCATCACCATATACCAGTGTCATAATGTTTTATTGGGATAAACGTGGGAACATTTGACCCTGTTTAAAGGTGTCAATATGCCGTGAGTCAAGTTTTCTGCAGACTTTGGATGTTCTTGTCAGTGATTCTCTGTAGCAGCAGTAACAGTTTACTTTACAATGTATAAATGTTACAAAGTCAACCACAAAGAAACTTTGTTGTTTTCATAGTTTTTATCTTCCCTTCAAGGTAAATGCATAAATCAACATATGCAACCATCACATTTACAGCTGGTAATAGCGAGCAGATTTCAGATGTAAATATATGTGTAAGAGTCTAAATGTGCAGCGGAGACTGTAAAGCATTTCTGCAGAAAAAGCCTGACTGCTCAGCAAATTCCTTCCCTGGATAAACAGAAGTTTTAGAAATCATTGATTCGTCCTTTATTTTAATGAGGAGAAGTCCACCGGGGAAGGTGTTTGTTCTCTCTGAGGAGTGAACCGTGCACAAGGCAGCACTTTAAACAAATATGCTTTTTTCCCAAACCACGCATAGGGAAATACATGTACTTCATGCATTAATACACACTGTCATGCTGTATTAAAAACACTTAACCCTCACCGTGCTACAACATTCTCCACAAGTGTGATCAGCAAAACAGTGACAGAGGATTACAGGTTTGATCCCTGCATTTATGGTCAATACAGGTCACAAGATTAAAGGGGCAGTGTGTAGGATTTAGGAGGATATACTGGCAGAAATAGAATATAGTACATTAAGTATGTTTTCTTTAGGGTTTAATCATCAGAAAATACATTTTTTTGTGTTTTTGTTACCTTAGCATGAGACGTTTATAGCTACATAGGGAGCTCGCCATGTTTTCTACAGTAGCCCAGAACAGACATTGGCTCCAGATGAGGCTATTTGTGTTTTCGTGTTGGCCACTATCATTAGACGCCCATCTGTGAGAAAGCAGTTTTGGAAATACACAGATTTTTTTATTGTGAAACTGCTTTATTCAGCATTTTTACCAGTTTAATATCTCCGGTGCTGCTTGTTTTGGAGAAGAGGAGACCTCTAACAATAATTTGTCTCTCAGTGAAAACCTTCTAAATGTCTAGATCCTAAGTTATCAGAGAAAAAGCTGAGCACACATTAGCAGGTGGTGGCCAAGCTGCCCATGTCCGACATGCCAAACAATGTTGCAGAAACACAGACTTGTGACATGAGACTGCTCTATTCAGCATTTTTACCGGTTTAAACCACCTGGTCTGTTTGTTGAGAGAGGAAGAGATCTCTGCGGATAATTTGGCTATCTGTGAAAACCTCCTGAACATCTAGATACGTTAAAAAATGAGCACACATTAAGTTACAAGAGAAAAAGGGTGAGGACACAACAGCATATGCTAGGCACGTCGCCCTTCTCCAACATGCCAAACAGCGTTGGAGAAACACCGATTTTTAATGTGAAACTGTTTTGTTCAGTGTTTTTACAAGATTTACACCAGGTCTGTTTCTTTCAACCCGGTCTCACTCCGAAGTCGTCGAAATCCAGCGCTTGGGCAGTGACTTGTTTTGTCAGACACTGACAAAAAAGCCACCCTTTAACGTCGGCATGATCTGCGGCCAGTCGCTGTTATAGTTTAATGGCACTTGGCGGTCTCAAGGGGAAACCCAGCGGAACACGTACCAAAGTTAAGGTTACAAAAGTCCAAGTAGGGCGGGCATGAGGGGTGGTGGATGGGTCCAACAAACACAGACTTTGACCTGGGAGAGAAGTGTTCGCGTCCCATAAGATTATAAAGCCAAACAATGTTTGTTTTTCCTAAACCTAACCACGTGCTTTAGTTGTTGGAGGTTAAATTTCCTGTGAAAATGGGAGTGTCTTTTGAAAGATGACAATGCATGTAACAGGCTTAACTTGATATGGCATCCCGGAACGTCAACATCCAACGCACCCAGGGTACCTTTCACGTCATATCTGGACGTGGAGAGTCAACACATTCTCACTCCGATCTCGTCACATATTGACTTTTGGTCATGGACTTTCGTGCAAGGTACCCTGGGTGTGTTGGATGTTGACGTTCTGGGACACCATGTCAAGTTCTGCCAGTTACATGCATTGTCACCTTTCAAAACACACTTCCATTTTCACAGGAAATTTACCGTTTACATACAGTCTCTTTCAAAATAAATGCATTAAGTCGGTACAACACTACAAATTGACATTTTTTCCTTTTACAACAAACCCATGGTTGCCAACGTTAAAGAATGCCTATTTTTTGTTGGTTTCTGATGCTGCAAGTCACTTCCCAAGCACTGGATTTCAACGACTTCAGAGTGAGACCGGACTCTGAAATTCTAACCAGGAAAAGTTTCAGCTGGTTGCAATCTGCAATCCCCCCACTAGACACCACTAATTCCCCCTAAATTCTAAACACTAGACCTTTGATAAATAAATAAATGAAAAAAAAAAACATTCTACATTTAAACTTATCTGGTGTAAATGTAGAATATGAACACAGTGACATTAGATGAATTGCTATGTTCCCACTTCCGTACTATTTCAATGAAAGTGCTGTAAATCAAACCACGGGCTCGGAAGTGGAGGATTTTGATTTCTAGCCCATAAGAGGTTGGGGGGGGGGGGGGGGGGGGGGTATTTGGCTGCTTGCTTCATCTCCACCATTTCTATTAGAGCCCATTCACATTTTGGCTTGTGAGGACAGGTTTGCATTTTCAGCATTTTTCTCCCCTCCCTGCTCGGAGTTAAGATGTACTTTAAAAATTAAAGTGCAACACATAAATGTTAGAAATTATATTCTTTTTATTTTGCAGGGATACAGGCCTCAGTCAGATTTTTTTCTACTCTCAAAGGAAGCTTCACAAGTGTTTTGTGGACGTCTCTTGGAGTCTGAAATGATTATTGCAGAAGCTGGAGGTGCTCGTTTTGTTGTGTCAGCCTGGACGGCCAGCCGCAGCAGTGGCCAACACAGTCAGCCTATCAATTAGCTAATAGTCTTAGTCACAGCTATCTTCCTGTAATGACACAGCCATTTCTCTGCTTGGAGAGAAGGCCTTGTTGGATGGTGGCGTGTTTAAGATTTGGCTGCACAGCATGCTGATAATGGCAGTGGTGGAGATTTGGAAAGCCTTATTTTCTCTCACTCCAATTACAAATAACAGTAGTCAGTAGAGTGCAAATCTGCATCTCCAATGGTAAGATTTCAGCCATCATAGAGGCTCACTACATGTTTCTTTGGCCCTCTGGGTTTAATTATCTTACAAAACAGCATATACATGTATTGTTGCTTAGCTGGTGTGTTTCATGATGTTTGACTTTTTTCCCAGCATGTGGAACAGCATAATAGCTGCAAAAACTATTGTTTTTTTGTCAATGACTGAGACAAATAAATAAATAAATAAATAAATGATCAAGCTTAGTGGCAAAGATCATCCAAAAGTCCAAGGTCGCACAGTTATATCTAAATGGTTTAGTAATGACTACAGGGTCGTCCACTCTGAGAACGCCACAGAAAAACTACTAGAAACATTGACAGCCAATCAAAGTCCATCTGAATTTACACGGCATCACAGCTGGAGTGCGCAGTTCGTACTTTGGCGCCACATCATTATAGTTATTGTTCTTGGTGTGGACAACCTTTAATGACTAAGTAATGCAACACATTGGAAAACTCTTATTAGTAAAGTTGTAATGTTAAGTGACACCCTCAGAAGTTTTTTTATCAACACATTCTCACTCTGACCTCGTCACATATCGACGTTTGGTCATGGACTTTCTACGTCAAGATACGACGTGAACGGTACCCTGGTTGCATTGGTTGTTGACTTTCTGGAACGCCATGTCAACATCAGCCAGTTACATGCATTGTATTTTTTTCAAAATATACTTCCTTGTTCACAGGAAATTTTCATTTTACATACAGTCTCTGTAAAGATAAACGCATACGTCCAAAGAACAACAAACGCACGTGGTTGGGTTTAGGAAAAAAAACAGGGTTTGGCTTTACAATTTCATGGGAAGTTAACACCGGCCTCCCAGGTGAAAGTCAGTGGTTGTTGGACCCATCCACCACCCCTTCCACCCGCCCTATTTGGACATCAGCCATCTTAATATTCGCTGTTGTTCCAATGACGCTGCTGGACACTGTTAAACAGTAATGGTGGCCGGCAGTGTATCATTCCAATGTGAATGTCGTTGTTTGACCCTGGAAGTCACTGACCAAGCGCTGAATTTTGATGACTTCAGAATGAGACTTGATTGCTTTTATCGGGGTGGTTAGATGGGGCCACTGAAAATCTTGGGATGGCAGACCAAAACTAAAAGCAGCATACCTTAATTTCATGGATTTGATTATGCTGTTAAAGTCTTTAGGCTAGTTGAAATTATTAATATTACTAATCATCCGATGTGCATTGACCAGTACTGGTACTGTTAACATTTTGAGTTCCAAAACAATCATGTGTTAATGTATATCTGTTAGGATATTTATTGCTCTTCAAAGAGGGGTTTCCTTAAAAAGACAAAGCCTACTTATCTACTAACTGGGAACAAACCTTGTCAAGTTTAGGGGAGACTTGTGGGTACCCACAGAACCTATTTTCATTCAGATATCTTGAAGTGAGAGTTCAAAGACCCCTTTGAAAATGGCCATGCCAGTTGGTTCCTTTAGCCAAATATTGCCTGAGTTTGGAGCATTATTTGGCCCCCTTTCTGATAGACTATGCCAACACAGTTGGTACCAGTGGATGCCTTAGATTGTCTAGCTTCATAAGATACCACTACCTTCGCACTAGCTGAAAAAATGTACATGCCACAGCCTCCTAAAAACAGTAACATCGGCCTCCAATTGATTTTGCCAGGAAGGGCCTGTGGGGGAGCCAGCAATTGTATCGGGGGGACCATGGCCCTCTCTGGCCCCCCTTGGGGGCCCCACTGGTAACGTTGCCTTGAACTCCATGCTCCCAAAGTACAAGCTAATGTCATATTTACTTACATTACTGGCAGTGGCCATATCACAAATACAAATGCAGAGATGGTTAGAGATACGATACGATGCGATGCGATGCGATGCGATGCGATACGATACGATACAATGCAATATACTTTATTGTTGAATTAATGATTTTTTAATATGTGGAAGGGAACTACATGAGGGCCTTCAGTTTCTGTTTCAATTTTATTCTACTAAAACTACTAGGTTATGGTTAGTAAAAGATTGTGTTTACAAGACACCTGTCATGACTGTTGCTGGATGCATAGTGCAGTCCCCTGTGTTGACACAAATTTGCACCCAACTTCCTCTCTAAGAAGTTTTACAGCGCTATACATCACACTACCTCTACCTTTATTTCTCACAGAAAAAAGTCATTAATCACACGTCGGCCACAAGAGGTCACTTGTCATGCGAAATGTAAACATAATAGGTCATTTCATGTTTGAATAAATGAGTGATGTTGTCATTATTCTGTTAAAGACCATCTCACAATGTTTGGCCGATGATAAATGTGAAACACCTGCCAGTGATGATGTAAAAATATGATGAATCATAAGTGTCCGAGATCTCAGTTTACAGCTCCCTGCAGAGTAAATGAGTGTTTTATGAAGGGAAAAATGAATGAGTGAACAAGCGAGTACTCCCTCCTGATTGGTTCAAGGGTGACTGCATCATTTGTGGTAGATGACATTCAGTTTTTTTAAGAGCTCTTTACCCTCTCTGCCTCGTTCTCTCCAGCTGTCACTCAGGGTCGCCCCCTCTTTGTGATTGGCCGGCTGCCAGCCACTCCCGTTTAGTGAGGGCACCGCCTTACCCTTCATGCCTCAGCTTTTTCTCAATGAAAGCTTTACACTGGGGACATTTATGGTGCACACACACACACACACTCACACTCACACACACACACACTCGCATTATACTTGTGAGATATATTGACTTAGTAAATTAGTTTAAACTTTAAATGGCTTTTAAGCACATTAAAGCTGCACTCAGCAAGATTTTTATGTAAAAATCCACCTGTCTTCTTACTTGAAATGAATTATGTCTGCAGCACACCATTTCCCACATTTAGAGGCTGTACAATCCAAACTGTGTTTCAAACAATAAACATCACCAGTGATGGTTCAGCCAGCCTGTTCTCACTCCCATCTCACCAAGTACAGAGGTTTGGTCACGCCCCTCGACACAAGGCACCATTTAGTGTTTGTATGACATGCACAGGGCTTTCAGCTGACTCAATGTAAACCCATCCGCAGCAATATTAGACACTTTGTTCATCTACTGAAGAAGTGAAGAAAGTCTGCATTGGGAGGAGGTCAGGGCAGATGGATGGGTCAAACTAACTTTCCCAGGAGACTGCAGTTTGTGTCCCACGTGAAACCAAAAGTCAACATCATTTTACCCCCAACAATGACATTTTCCTAATTCTAACCACGGAGGTTTGATGCCAAACCCTAAGAGTTTATTTTGAAAAAATACTGTATGGGTGAAATGAATAGAAACTGTACGTTTCCTGCAAACATAGAATACAATTTTAAAAGACACTCGATGTGGTAATGAGTGAAAACTGTACAGTTTCTGTGAACACAGGACTTTATTTTGAAAAGACGCTATGCATGTGACAAGTAGAAGCCACATGTTCCCTGTGAACTCAGCAGTTTATTTTGAAAAGGCACTATGCATGTAATGAGCAGAAACTGTACATTTCCTGTTAACGCTGAAGATTATTTTGAAAAGACACTATGCGTGTAACGAACAGAAACGATACATCAACTGTGAGCACAGAACTTTGTTTTAATAAGATACGGAATACATGTAACAGACGGAAGATATACATTGTCTGTAAATATGGTAGTTTATTTTGAAATGACACTACATGTGCAATGAATGGACACTGTACATTTCCTGTGAACACAGAACTTTATTTTAAAAAGACACTGTTTGCGTGTAATGAGTGGAAACTGTACGTTTTCTGTCGACATGGAGGTTTATTTTGAAAAGACACTTATTAAAATGTGGAAGTTTATTTTGAAAATACACTATATGTGCAACAAATGGACACTGTACATTTCCTGTGAACACAGAACTTTATTTTGAAAAGACACTGTTTGCCTGTAATGAGTGGAAATTGTATGTTTTCTGTCGACATGGAGGTTTATTTTGAAAAGACACTGTATGAGTGTAATGATCGGAGACATCGCACTTACTATGATCACGGAAGTTTAATTTGAAAAGACACTATATTTATGTAACGAGCAGAAAATGTACAGTTTCTGTGAATACAAAACTTTATTTTGAAAAGACACTTTATGCACGTAACAAGCAGAAACTGTGTATTTCCTGTGGACATGGAACTTTGTTTTTGAAAGACGCTGTAAGCATGTAACGTGCTGAAGCTAATGCTAGAGGTGTGTTTGAAGAATAGGGGCACTGACTGAGCGTCAGTATTTGAGGAGTTGGGGGTGAGAACATGTTGGTTCAGCCTCATCACTACATTAAATAACCTCTTAGTGCCCTGATGCATAAACAAAACCTGTAGAACTTTGAATTTATTTCACTTCCGCTGTGTTGTGTTTCTGTGTTTGCAGTTAATAGCTTTATGTTTGGTGTTTTTCTTGCGTTTTTGGAGCTCTCTCAGTATGTGTCCTTCTGAGAGAACACTACATAGAACATATTTTGTCATTTAGGTACGTGAACTCCTAAATTCTCAAAAATGATGAATGATTCTCTTTATAAACACTAGAGAAATTATTCCTGCAGCTGACTGCACTTAGTTTCTGTCTCGTTTCAAACATTAACACACAGGGTGGGACTACAGGAAGTGAAGTGTTAATCAGCGAAGCCAATAATACAGGAAGTGATAAAGAAAAGTGGAGCGGACAGAAGAGGGAAGTAGGGAGGGATGAAGCAAGGGAAGAGAAAGCGGGAGGATATAGAAGGAAATGAGAAGAGAGGAACAAAGAGTGAAGATGAGAGAGGAAGGTTAAAGAGGAGGAGGGATGAAGGTAAGAAAGGTGAGCGAAAGAGAGCTACAGGGAGTGATGGAGAAATAAGTAAGGACTAAAATAGGGAGGAAAAAAGGGAGGATGAAAAGGTGAGAGGAAAAGGTGGAAATAGATGGGGATGGAGGGATGGGTAAAAAGAGAAGGAGAGATACAAGGAGGATGAAGGAGAGCGGAGAAGGTTCCTATGAGAGCCACAGAGGGAAGAAAGGAGGAAGAGGAGATGCAGAGAGCAGATTTATCCAGTCACTTCATCACTGCCCGGTTTACCTCTGTGTCCTGGTCTACTTACAGTACACAAACGCACACGTTGCTGCTTCCATACTTATGAGGACTGTCACTGACATAACACATACCCCAGCCCGTAGCCATCACAGCTACATCTCTAACCCCATCCTTTACTCCACCCGTAACTTGAGCCTGAATCAATCCTGAAACGATCATTATTGTCTGTTACAACTTTTGTAGTTTATGGTAGTTAAAGAACTCCTCTTATTTTACACACAATATCCTGGGGGGAGTACTTCTGAGGATGTGTAAAAAGAAAGTTGTGTAAGCATTTTGCATGAAATCTGATAAATTACCACAAGTGATGTCACTTGTGTCAGCGTCGGTTGGAGTTGACGACTACAAGTTTGGAAAAAATCTGGGGTTGTGAAGTGAAAAAGAAGTGAGCAGACCTCTCTTAACTTCTGCTTGAGGCATGCGCCTCTGCTAAGTTAGCCACCACTAGGATTACACCTCAATCGCTGACCAAACTGTCATCACTTGAGTTGCATTGTGGGTAATGTAGGTTCCATGTTTTGACAAGGAAGAGGAATGCATGGAATAGTCAGTCAGTATAGTTCTGCCAATTGATTTGAATCCTTTTTTAGAACTGTCCATCGAGAGTCTGGGAATGTTATTAGACTGCAATGCCAATCGGTGGAGTGCTTTTTTTATAGCTGAGATGCAGGAATATGGGGACATCACTAGAAAGATGTTTAAAGCCAAATTTTACCAAACATATTCAGAGGAGAAAACAAAGGCAAGTGGTGAAAACATCGCACAAACTGTTGTGTACAAAGTGCGGGACCTTGACATCAGAAATTGAGCACAGCGTCATTTCAGGCAGGACACGATGTCAAGCTCAGCTCACATCCCAGCTACATCAGCTGATCTCAAACAGCCCAGTCAACTGATGGAGCAGCTGATTGATGATAGATCACATGATTCATTCCTATGCAACCAATTGGCGAATTTCATTCAGGGCGCCCTATTTAAACTGCTCTGGCCTGGCCAGGCTTTCCATGTACGCGCATGGAAGGGCAGGGGGCTTTGCTCCCTCTGCCTCAGGCTTTCCTCATTTGCTTGTGGAAGGCCAAAGAGGTGTACTCTGTCCACCTGATGCTTTCCACGTGTGCGTGTGGAAGAGGCTTACTGCATAGGCCTAAGGAAGGGCAGAGAGGCCCCAGAAAAGAGCCATATGGCCAAATATAATACTGCAAATGGAAATAAAGTTATCTTTGACTGAAGTGTTCCTGACTGAACTGCTTTTCATGTCCAGAGGTTAGGGAAAGATCTGGACTTTCAGGATCATTATTATAAGTTTAATGAAAAATATAATTTAAGAAATAATGCTGTAGTCAATACGAGTGAATATGAGTGTATTGCAAGATTGCCTATTTTTGGTACACGACAACTGAAGTACCATGTCAGTGAACATTTTGCTGATACCTTCAGTATCAACGTTTATGCGACTTGCCAGTTACGTCCTTACGTAACATATTTTGTTCAGCATTACGTTCACCTCAGGCTTCAGTTCGTGTTTCAAATAAGTTGTATACAAACGTAATTTTTAGGATACAGTGCTGCACACACTTACACACACGTGCACAATCACCAGTTCATTACACACCTTGCATATCAAGAACGTAACAGCAGTTAAACTCACACATTCACACATCATAATAAGTACATCGACAAACACACACACACACACACACACACACACACTAAAAAGGTGTTCAGAGGTTAGTGAGAGAACAGAAAACAGACTGTTCCTGTTCCCCTCTGTCATATCTCACCTCCTCCTCCTCCTCCTCTTCCTCCTCCTCCTCCTCCTCACCCTCTCACTATCTCCCTCTGTCCCTGTTCTCCTCTTTTTCACCTTCCTCCACCTCCTTATCGCTCCCTCTCAATCGCTCGCCCCGCTCCACTCCTCTCCTCGTCTCCTTTTTGTCATTTCGCTATCTCTCTTCTCTCACTTCCTATCTGACCTTATTTCCTGCCTCCTCTAAACATCTCTCTTCCTCCCCTCGACTTTCTCTTTACCTTTCTCTCAGCCGCTCTTCGTCACATTTTTAGCTCCTCACCTTTTGTTTATGTCCTCTTTTGGTCACTCATCTCCTCACCCTCCCTACTTTTCTTATTTCTCCTTACTCTGTGTGTCCTGTCATCCTTTCTTGTGCTCCTTTTCTCTCCTCTTTTTGCCCCATGTTGTCATCTTTTCTTCTTGGCCTTCTCTTTACTTCATCTCCTGTAGTTTTTACCATCTTTACTTTCTGCCTTTCCTCTCCACTCTGGCTCCATAACAGTCAGAGGAATTCAGAGAAAGTATTAAAAACTGAGCAGTGTGCTTTTGGCAGGGAGAATGGTTTTATTTCTGTTTAGTTTTATTCCAGGCTCTGCTGACGATGCCTGTAAAAACCATTCATTTGTTTTCCTACCATTTTATTTCTGTTCTGTTCTGTCCCACCATGCATTTGGTGGGAGGCAGGGAAACCACCTGGAGAGAGGTTCAGTCCAACACGCAATACCAAAAATAGACAAACACTCGCATTACTCTGCAGTCCACCTGGTCTGGCTTTCTTTGAACAGACCTGGGCTGGGAATTGAACCTCGCTTCTTGTTCCTCATGCTCATGGCTAGATTTATTGCAGGATGCTAAACACACAGCTCTTGGACCCACTGAGACAGTGAAGACTGGTTTGTACAGCAGCATGGCAAATGAGTCTGTCGGAACAAATAATTGGACCCTGGTATGGGGTTGTGTGTATCCACTCTTGGGTTTTTGGAATCAGTCTAATTTAATTTATATTATACCAATTTTGATGATTTAAAAGATTGTTTTCTCATGAAGTGGTTAGACGTGATGTGTTTAAGTTTGGTAACTTTGCCTGAAAATCCTGGAAAAGACGGCAAGATTGACTATTTAAATGGTATTTCCTTTGATTTCTCCACTACTAAATACAGCAGTAAATATTTTTGTGGGTAACATTTGAATTGTGTTGTTAACATTGAAAGTCTGAAGATTTAGAGTTTTTTCTATTTTTGAACATTTTTATAGTTTAAGATGGGACACTTGCAACTTTAACATCATCACTGCACAAAATCCAAGGTGTTGTAGAGTCATTTAAGCTTCTTTTCTGGCAGGGGGTTGCTGGCACATGTGTTTATTGTCTCAGTTTTTTTGCAACTTTGGTATTATTTCTGTAGTTTTCCCAACATTTAAAAGCCCTGTCTGCAACTCCAGAGAATAGGGATGCACCGAATATTCGGTAACCGAATATATTCGGCCGAATATTGCAAAAAAACACACATTCGGTATTCGGTGGAATAAGTGAAAAGCAAGGCTGAATAATAGCGGCGTGTGACGGACGGAGTAAAATATCGGCAGTGTAGCGATATTTACTCCGTCCGTCACCGCACTCGCATTTGCGACTAAAAATAGTTTTGTGCGGGCAAAATAAATCATTCAGCACGCTGTGTGAGTACAGATTTCAACCAGCATCAGAAACTAAAGGTGAATCCTGGCGGTTGTGGGTTGAATGGGGGTCACAGACACAGACAGGAATACATATTCCTGTCAAATACAGCGGCCATAAGCTCACCGGCGACAGAAGTCCATCTCCAGGTGAATAACTTGTCATGACTGCCCAAAAGTACCTGAACAGCCGAGTAATGGTGGCACACAGGTATGTGACGTGTCAGAGGAGAAACGAGCCGTTCACATTACTCTTTGTGGCAGGTAACGGTCCACAAACCTCACCGCACTTTAGGGACTGTTCTTTACTTATGAAGGGACTGTTCTTTACTTGTCAGGGGAGGAGGGTGGCTGGTTGATTTTTATTTCATTTATTTATTTTATTTTGATCCCCCCTATGTTAATCACTTATTGATGCTGTTTTTGAAGTATGAATAAGTCAATAAGTAATTTATTCCACTGAAATATCATCGATGTATTATAGAAAAGTGATTTATCTTTTTATAAATGCCAAAAGGCACATCTGCCTCATTTTTGCAGTGGTATCCTGATACTACTCAGAACAGTGATACTTTCACTGGTATCGTACCGTGGGTCCCAATTTTGGTACTGTGACAACACTAATCTGGAGCGGGTTCATCTGCAAAAACTAATGAAAAACTCAAAAACGGCATTCAGTATTCGGTACTCGGTATTCGGCCAAGCGTTTAATATTATTCGGCTTCGGCTTCGGCCACAAATTTTCATTTCAGCGCATCCCTACAGGAGAAAGATAGTTTCTTGTTAAATCTTATTCCCAGCTTGTCAAATACTGACTGAGTTACATATTCTCCTGTGACCCAAACTTTTGTTTGGTATCCATTTTTGATTTTCCCCAGCTATTTCGAATTTTAGGACCCAATAAGTTTAAAAACCTTAACATTGTCAATGATAATTAAATCCCTAAATTATGTCCTAAAACGAGACGACAATAAAATCCCAATGTCTTCAAACAAGTACTTCCTAATTAAAAGTGCCTTAGCTTGTTATTGCTGCTAAAATTGGTCAAATTTGTTGCTATATCAAACTACAAACAGTATTAATCATAAATAAACAAGTTTCCACCATAAATGTGATCAGGTTCTGAACTTTGTCCACTTTTATGTCTGGATCGGCCGCAGACCGACTTGGCAGAGATGGCTGCCATCTTGTTTTTGCATGGATTCATGTATTGTGCCCTTACTACCACTAGAAAGTGTCCATGAACGAGGACAACGGGTCTGAGTTAAGTACAGTAGAATGGAGGATACGGTCAAGTAAACCCAAGACATAGGGTCTCAGGAGGATATAGTGCCTTAAAATCTCTATGTAAATGCTTTAAAGACAGGAGGATGTGACAGTCTGTAGGTCATGGAAACAAGGTTGATGAAACACGTTTTGCTTCAGTAAAAGTGAAAAGGTTGGGTAGAAGTTAGAGTTCGTCTCCAAACTGTCCATTCTTATCTTCCTTTGCATCACAGAGTGGCTCTCTGGTTTAATTTTGACTAAGTGTACTTACTGTAGTTGGATGCAAACAGCTTAAAAGGACAGTTCACTCCTGAATCAAAAATATATATTTCTCCTCTTGCGTGTAGTGCTATTGTCAGTCTAGATTGGTTTGGTAAGAGTTCCTGAGTGTTGGAGATATCAGCTGTAGAGATGTCTGCCTTCTCTCAAATATAATGGAACTGGATGGCAAAAAAAGCGGTGATGACCCTTTCCAGAAATCATGACCTGGTTACTCAAGATAATCTACAGACCCTATTGTGAGCAGTTTCACATAGGAACTTCGTTCTACCAAACTACACCCACCAACAAATCAGCGCACTGAAGGAAATGTGCATCTACTCATGGACGAGAGGCTCGTGCTGAAGACAGTGTGAGATGTAAACATTAATGGCTGAGTTGTAACGTTAGCTAGCTTAGTGGTGCTAGGTGAGTTAGCAGTAGATGCACGCTTCCTTCTGCGAGGTGCTGTGGTTGGGGAGGTGTAGTTTGGTAGACAGAAAATAGTTTCTAGGGTTGCCAAGTGTCATCTAGTTCCCTTATATTGGAGAGAAGGCAGACATCTCTACAGCCGATATCTCCAACACTCAGTTGTTGTTACTTATTTTTCCTGATTAGACCTTGTCCCAGGACTTTGTTGGCGTGTACTGATATGCTTGATTGACATCTGTGTGACCCTCCCTTTATGTTACACCTTGATCATTCTTATTGGTTCATGAAGTTTGTTGACCTGAGGACTTGTGTGGGTTTACAAGTCTTTGTCATCTAAAGAATACAAGTGAGGTACATGTATTTGGGACAATAGATCACACAGATACTCTTGGAGACACTTCATTGCCTGTCAGAAAAGTACGGTAACATACTTTTTGGGCAGGAATTTAAAAATAAAATGCTAAATCTACAATGTGAGCCTCAAATATAACTTGTTGGGAGTTCAGCATTGATGGTTGTTGCATCATTGGTTTCAGAAAACTCCAGACAGAAAAAGGGTCCGAGCTCCACAGACCCTGCTCTGACAGCAGCTTCTTGAAGGTGCACAGACGACACTTCTGTTGTGGGCAAATTGGGAGTCACACAGAGCTGCGGGTACACTTTTATGTCAAGAAAAGAAAAATTGCATAAAATACTACTGGGATCACCATTGGTTCGTCCTACTTTTTCGCAGGTGGAACAATGCATCCGTGGCCATGAATGTGCTGTTAATTGTTTAATTGGTTTTACATATTCATAGCACAGGGTTACGTAGTGACGCAGTATCAGAGGTGCATGATAATGGCTAATTACGTGACTGAATAATGCTGTAATTTGAATACAGGAGGAAGTCGATTGCTGGTTTCGGAGTCGAGCATTTTAACAAAGATTTTGACATCATTTTTTACTGTCTGTATATGAGGATTTGGTTCCTTGTAGTGGCATGATCTGTTCCCCCGGTTGTCCATGTTTTTAAAGATAAATATAACTTGGTCTCTGTTTATAAAACTCCCATATGGGTAAAGTAGAATCTTTCTGTCTTTCAGTGTCCATCTCTAAGACTTGACTGCATAATTGTGTGTGAGATTAGTTCATGTTAAAATGCTTAATTCAAGCTGGACATTGAGCTGACCCAATTCGGTCACTTAACTTCATCCATCTTGTGCCTTCCTTCTTTCTCCTGTCCTGCCTCATCACCTTTTCTGTTGCATAATATCTACAGTATATCATGGCAGATCATTAAAGAGGACCTATAATGCTCATTTTCAGATTCCTATTTGTATTTTGGTGCTCCACTAGAACATGTTTACAGGCGTTACCGATCAAAAAACACTTCCTCCTCATACTGTCTGAGCTGAAATACCTGTATTCACCCTCTGTTGGAGATGCTCCTCTTTAGCATCTGTCTCTTTAGAACCCGGTCACACTCCGAAGTCGTCGAAATCCGGTATTTGGTCAGTGACTTCCGGCGTCAGACACCAATGAAAAAAGCTGTCATTTTACATGATACACAACCGATCGCTGTTATTGTTTGATGGCAGCCGGCAGTGTCAGGGGAAAATGCAGCGGGCAAACAACAAAAGCAGCATATGTCCGAGTAGGGCGGGTGGGAGCTGTGGTATATGGGTCCAACAACCACTGATTTTCACCAGGGAGGCTGGTGTTTGCTTCCTGTAAGATTGTGCTGCCAAACCCTGTTCTGAAACCCAACCACGTGTGTGTGTTGGCAAAAAGTAACCACGTGTGTTTGTTGCTAAGGAATAAGAAAAGTTGACAAGGCGTCCCAGAACATCAACAAACAACGCACCCAGGGTATCTTGCACCTATTGGGTACCTATCTGGAAAAGTTCATGACCAAAGCCAATATGTGACTAGGTCGGAGTGGGAATGTGTTGCTCTTTTAACTCCCCTCCTCCCAAAAAACCCAGTCCGCACTGATTGATCCGTGTTTCTGGGTCTTCCATATCTCTGCTTCTCTGCACTGTCATTGCAGCAAAGGAATGACTATCGCCCTATTTCCACACAGATTTGTTTTGTGTCCGTATTTCGCCCCAGTGTTCAACATAAGGAAATGCTTCTCTTTACGTATGGATAAAAATGCCACTGCAGAAATTGCATAAAAGTTCAACACTGAGTGTTTTTCCCGTCCAATCTTGTGGAATATGCACATGGTGCATGACAAAGACAAAAACAGGACCTATAGTCCTGTCACGTGTGTAGCCAGTTTTGAGAAATATTTTGTTGAGAGATGTATGCATGCATTCTGTATGTTACACAGCTAACACACTGCCAGTGTTAGTTAGCTAAACATGCCCTCAAACCTTTCACTGAGAAAAAATGTATAATAGAGTTGTATTACATTCATCAATCTATTACTTACTTGACAAGTAACCACACGCAACCACTGTCCAAAGTGTAAATTTAGCACAAATTTAGTGGAGCTGACAGAAAAGGGGCCGGATACTTCTGCACCAACGTCATCGTCATCTTTTAGCTAATTCGCTTTTATGCTAACGTCCTGTGTCGCAGTGCATACAGTACAGTCTGTCCAAAATCTGCTGCAAAAGTTATATTTTTTCAACCTGCTGGAGACAAATTCAGACTGGATTTTGACCAATTAACAAATAAATAAAATGAAAGGAGTTTTGTAAACCCATTTGAGATCACAGAGGTTCTCATAGGAATGACTGGTGTTCCAGTTGGCTTGCATTTGTACACAGAGCCATGTGGAAATGAGGCATATTTCAGAGAATAGCAGCACGCACTACCATTAAAGGAGCTATATGTAAGAAATCTAAAGCAAATAGTCATAAAATCCTCCTAATATGTCACAGAGACTAAGGAATAATGTTCATATAACATACTGATCTCACCGACAACAATAGTACAACCAGAATATTCGTATTTAAAAAAAAATTTTACGGTCCGCAAATCATGTTTATGTTTTGAATTTGTGTTTTGGCCTGTTGCGCCACCCACCGCCGTCTACCAGTCACACAGTCAGTAGAGTCTCAGCATCAGTTACAGTTACGACTGAGCCACAATTGCTGACGGTGCGACTAAACCCAAACGACCTCGTTATGATTCCCAAAAACGCCAAGACAAAACTCGAGGCAAAGCGAGGGTCTATATAGGAGATGCTTTTGAGCGGTGGAGACGGCTGAAAGCGGAGAAGAATTTGAAATCGGATGTCGAAGTGGCTACTCTTCTCCTCGACAGGTAAGCTTTAGCCAAAGTTGGCTAACTAGCATCATAGCTAGACGGGGATGGACATTTCGAATACTTTCAACTGTTATTCAGTTTTGATCATACATTGTAGCCCATGTGCAGGTGGGTCATCGACCCGACTGGGTTTTTTTTTTGAGAAACAAACGTTAGCAGCACGGCAAGCAGCATTAGCATTGTCCCGGTACATAGTATTAGCAGTCTCCTCCGCTGTATCCCGGCAGCAGCGTTAGCAGCAGAGAAGCCGGACTTGCTCTAACGGTCCGCTGGAAAAGCGAAGATCAAGGACGCGGTGACGCAGCCCTGCCACGTGGCCACCCGTGGGCAAACAAATCAGTCTCTTGCATGCCACTGTCCAGCAACCTCGAATCTGTAGGGGAGGGGGGGCGGACACGACTCGAGGCAGTATTTTGAATTTGAGTGCAGTAACCGTTTTGGCCACATTCTTACATACAGCGCCTTTAAACAAATCACCTGTTAAAGCTTCTAAATACAAGCAGACATGTTCCAGCAGGGTTTTGGTCCAAGATCAGGGAGAAATTAACAACATCAGCACCCAGGGTTACCTGTTTCCACACGTTAGCATGTGGCTACATGTTAGCAGTGACTGCAGTGGAGTAAAGCAGCACTTTCCCTGTTAAAAATCAACCGATCAACTGTAAAAGATGTTAGCATATAGCTACATGTAGCAGTGTATGCTACCTAATGTAAATATTTGCAGTAGTGTGCCTGGAACAGATGACCATATTGAGAAAGCCGTCACAATTTGACGTCATCTTCGTCAATCCTCTCCTCTCTCCTCTCCTCTCCTCTCCAATGAAATACTTTTTAAAAAATCGACCAATTAATCCCCCCATCACTCCCAAATGACAGAGCTGATTTTGAATGAGAAAAAGGCGCATTAAGGGAAAAAGCAGTGGATCTTAGCATCGTCCTGACTGTGCTCTTTAATCAGTCAGAGTATTGGGAGTCATAATTCACTCACTCACTGCGAGGAGCAGCAGTTCCCACACAGCCTCTTTGAAATGACTAATCGTGATGCTTCCTTCAGTTACACATCATCTAAAGTACCCGTAGTAACAGTAATAATAGTACAAGGAATTTTAGGAAGACTGACGCCAGACTGCAGGTCTGTTAAAATGGCACAATGGGAAAATATTTTAGAGGAAAAAAAGATTTCTCATTGATCGATCTAAATAACTTGTCTGTTCACTGGAAACTAACTTTTCAGACTCTTTCCTTTCACTCGTTTCTGAATGTGTCTACACCAAGGTAACTATTTTTAGACTGGTTTTTGTGTCCCTAATTAGCTGGTTCTCCAGCAGACCTCTCTACTGGCTCCAGCTCTGTTGCACAGCCTTTTTTAACATTAACCAACAATTACTGCTCTTTAGAATAAAACCGTGCCCACAGTGAAAGAGTTAACCAAACAAAGCATATTTACCCGTCTTATTTGGGTTGATTCTCCTGTAAATTTAACATTTATCCGACTGGATGGCTATTACAGCCCCTCGGTGGGTATTAGACATCCTGAGACATATGGGCTTGACGTGCTTGACTTGCCTTTCCGTTGGCCGTCCCTCAGGCTCTGGCAGTTTGCCACATAATTGTGCTGCACTGAAATGAGCATTCTGGGTTTTCTCTCGAAAGATTTGGGATCTTGGTTTGGCCTATGACAGGTTTTATATTATATTTACCCGTGATTTTAGGCAAGGATGCTTTATACTGCTCTGGATTTCTGCCAGAGGATAAAGTAATGGTTGTCTCTCTATCTCTCTCTCCGAGCTGCCACTCCCTAACACATTAGTGAAAATTATTTCAGATAATGGAATAGATTATAGTTTGATATTGATTATTGCATTACTGCATTTTTTTTTATGAAAACTGGTGTAACGTCGACATGTAATATATATAGTGATGAATCAGAAGTGCTAATGTATGAGTTTTCACATTATTCAGCAAATCAGCTTCTCTCATATGGTGATAACATGAAATGGAAGTACCTAGGATGTAAGAACCAAAAACCGACCACCATCATATTACACACATTTGGCACATCTGATTTTTTCAGCTTCTTTTTTCAGTCTTTTCAAATGGTTTCTACTTCTAACGGTGATATTGGCATGTCATTGGTATTGGCCACGCTGGTCTCACTCTGAAGTCATTGTAATCAGGTGCTTGGGCAGTGACTTGCGGCATCAAACACTGCCCAAAAAAGATGTTCTTTAACGTTGGCATGATACACAGCTGGTTGCCGTTATAGTTCAACAGTGCTCAGCGGCGTCAGGGGGAAACGTGGCAGGACAAGAATGAAAATTAAGGTGGCAAAACTCTGAGTAGGGCAGGCGGGAGGAGTGGTGGATAGGTCCAACAAACACCGACCATCAGCGTGGAGAATGGAGTTGGTGTCCTCTAAGATTATAAAGCCAAACCTTTTTCCTAAACCAAACCATGTGTTTTTGTTGCCTAAACCCAACCAAAAAACATCAATTAGCGTTGCTGTACTAAGGTAGTGCATTTATTTTGAAAGAGAGATGAATTTCCTGTGAAAACGGAAGTGTATTTTGAAAGAAGACAATGCATGTAACAGGCAGAGCTTGACATGGTGTCCAAGAACGTAAACAATCAACACACCCAGGGTACCTCTCAGGTCATATTTGGACGTGCAAAATCCATGACCAAACGTCGATATGTGACAAGGTCGTCGTGAGAATGTGTTGCACTGGCCGCAGAATCAGCCATGCGTTTTCGTATTTTTCTCAATTAATAAATATTACATACACTGAAAAGTATTGTATTTCATGTCTCCATCTGCTGGTGGGCCATCATGATAAGAGTGTGCATGCATAATATGACATTAATTCCACTACAGAAAAGACTTATGATCACTAAGAGTAGGTGGGGAAAAAAGTGGATATATCAGTATTGTTATCAAATATCAGTCAAGTGAGTTGTTACATATCGGCAAATGCATCCCTAGTTTCTACTCCAACATAGGCACTTTGTTGTGTCAAACATGTCCAGACTCTTGTCCTGGTCGCATTAGTGTCAGAACAAGCAACACCTGTTGGGCAAGATGAAAGTTTCCCATGGTAACGTTAAACAAATGGGCTACTTATTTGCTTTATTCTTAAGGTTTTCCATCTCTTGTAGTCACTTTGCATCTTTTTTAGTTGTTTTGGTACTCTTTGTAGTCATGCTGTGACTCCTCGTGGTTGTTTTGTGTCGGTTCGGGCTCCTCTAGGTCTCTTTGAGGATATTTTTGTGTCTTTTGAAAGGAACTTTTTATCTTTGTTTTGTGTCTCGAGTGTTTTACATCTCTTTAAAAAAAAATTTGTATCCCTTTGTGGTCATTTTAAGTCTCTTCCTGGTCAGTACATGTTAATTTGAGTGACATTTTGCAAGTTAGGAAAAGGGTACCCCCTGACACTTTGGGCCCCTGCGCCTGTGCCCAGTAGGCCTGGTCAGTAATCCATACATGATGCCAACATTTTCTTCTGGTGTCTTGGCTGAAGATTCTTATATTTGACTTTGACAGGTCAAAATTGTGTTGAATTTTACCCGTTGCATATATACATAGTAAAGGCTTCATTGTCCATTCATTTGTCCATTGTTTTTTTTTCTCCCATTTTATTTTTGAAAAAATGGCGGTTGTCGGTGCTGTATTGGCTCACGTGTTATACCACTCACCATATACTTACATCACTCATGGTTCTTCTTGTGCTGGGAAAGTACCTACTCTGAAGTAGGAGCTATAAAAGTCCCTGAAAATGGCATTCCAAGAACTATGATCGTTCCTATTTCTTGCAGTGAGAACACAATAAAAAGGGTTCTTAGAACTATGAAGACGTTCCCCTGGTCCAAAAACACCTTTTGTGACTGAAGTGTGGAACTTAGGCTCTCTTTGGTGAGATGGTCAGATGGTTCAAAGTTCATCTTCCACACTGGGTGTGAATGTCTGTCTCGATTATTCTTTGGCCATCCACTGACTCCTGGTCAATGACCTTTGACCCCTCCCCAGGCGATGAGCAGTTTTGCTGTTGTGTTTACAGACAGCTGATGTTGTGTTTTTCTCTTGGTTATTCAGTCTCTTGCCCTTTCACTGATGTGGTTTTCCCAAAGATGCAAGTTCTGTCATAAACCTCCCAAAAGAGATGCATATGTCTGACGTGTGTGACTATACAGGGACTAAATAATTACATATAGAAGAATCAGCTGTAATATTAGTTGTAAATAAGTCAGTGATATTACACTGTATTGTCACTAGTGTGTGTGTGAGTGTGTACCGTCTGTGGTGTCATGATGCAGTTCATTAAAAAATATAAAAAGTCTCCTTCTCTCACAGCCAGTTTCTCTGTCTCTGATCTCAGTCTTCCTCTTTTTCTGCTGTTTGCTCTCCTTCCTTCCCTCCCTTTCTTTCTATCCGTCCTATAGTGCTGATTCTTTGACTAGAATGCTTACTCCACACACTAGAGCCGGGCCCATTAGCTGAGACCAGCACACTCCTCCTCCTCCTCCTCCTCTTCCTCCCCCCTGCGTTCCTCCTCTCCACTTCCATTAACCAGCCAATCAATTAATACAGGTTGAGTCGGCGTGAGAAGGAGCCAAAAAAAGAGCAATCCTCTAATTAGCTTGGACGCCACATCAGCTTGCTATATCTCTCTGCCTGTCTGCATAACCCCCCACCCCACCTCTCGCTACACCACTACTGCTATTCTGTCTCTCTGACACACACACATACACACACACACTCCACATAATGATCATGAGTATTGAGAGCTGAGTTTCCTGAATATACTCTGTACAAGCGCACACACACACACACACACACACACACACACACACACACACACACACTGGCTCTTAAGTTTTAGGTTCAAAGAAGCGTCATGTGACCAAATGTTACATAAATGCTTCTCGTTCTCATCCGCCACATGGAGTCCAGAAAGACACAGCTAGTTTGCATAATGAATGACGCTTTGTAAGTGTTTGTGTGTGTATTTGTTTCTGTGTGTGTGTGTGTGTGTGTGTGTGTGTGTGTGTTAGCTTTCAGTCTTTTCCAAACAAAATCTAATTTGTTGTGTTCTCCGAGACAAAATGGTAAAGCATCATGTTGGGCTTCAACTGCTGCAGTGTTGGCGCACGCTGTCTTGCTGAATTGGTCAAAGTGTTCAGACAACCTCAATCACAGTCCAAAAAGACACAAAGACACTGGTTATCATTGGTCATGTGATCATAATTTTGTTTGTAGTAAGTAAAATTAACCCTTCATACATTGTACCTAGACCCTAGCGTTTCCACCACAGACAGTCCTCTTAAATGTGGGCGGGGTTGTTGTCACTCACTGCTCCGTCCAGCACTCACTGTATTTCCTCACAGATGGAAGTCTGCACCTGGTTTATCGTCCACAGAATGAGGCTGCACGCAGACATTTTCAGAACAAAATAGAACAGGCTGCAGTGAGAGTCTCTCTCTCCATGGGATATTTAAAGATGGCGGGTTTGTGCATTTAGTCCTTCTCAGGCAAGCTCAGGGGTTTAGTGTTGCGGAAGCTCACAGGAAGAATGCTCTGTTGTGCTTCTTTTTCTCAGATTGAGGATTAGAATATATGCAGTTCACATAACCCAGTCAAAATTAATCTATATTTTTAAATGTGTAAAGATCGACTCATTACTAAAAGTGTATGTCATATAAAAACTAAAGTGATGGTCAAAGTTGTCACAGTGAAATTAAAGATGTGCTGATGGATTCACGTCATCAACTCATGCATTGAGTAACATTACAAGTTAACGTTCCACCTTAAAAGTCGCCGGCAGTCGGCCCAGTGAATGAAGTTATTTTTTCTCAGACTCCAGCTGCTGTGAGAGGCAGCAACACATCCTTTCATTTCATAGTTGCAGTTTACTAATAAAACTCTCCACAGTATGAACAGTGGTTACATGAGCCTCAAAACCAGACACAACTCAGCCCTGAGCAGAGTGACCGTCCTCTACTGACCAATCAGACTGCAGTGTTCACAGCTCCACCTTTTAGTACCAGATCTGTGTGCTAGGTACCCCAACAGAGGGGGGACCAAACATGGGGACGGTACGGAACGGTTCTGTTGGTACCATCCACAACTTTTCATAGTGGAAACAGAAAAAAAAACATATGGAAATGAACTGAACCGTACCGCTCGGTGGAAGCTGGGCTCTTGACTATCCAGGGCTGACACACTGCATCGAAGTCACTGCTGTTTCTGCTTCCATCATGAAGTCAGTCTCAACTTCAAGTGGAATGTAGTTGCTAGCATGTAATATCTGATCTGACGAGAGGGCTGAACTTCCCTGGAAACCGAAACTTAACTGCGGCTTTCCGGGCACTTGTTTGCACTTGTTTCTGACTTGCAAGCTCAGACCACTGATTTGCCTTCCGCTTTCATTCTGTAAGGAATAGCGAAAATGCTTAGGGGTGATGCATTGGAGTACAAGTATACATTTGACTTAGGAAATGTAGTGGAGTAATAGTGGTTTGACAGAAGTTGACAGAAATATAAAACCTCAAGTATGAAGTGCAGAAACTACCAAAAAATACTTTTTTTTTACAAAACGATTTACAGACTTATACAGAAAATAATAGGGATGCACCGAATATTCGGTAACCGAATATATTCAGCCAAATATTGCAAAAAAACACATTCGGTATTCAGTGGAATAAGTTAAAAGCAAGGCCGAATAATAGCGGCATGTTTTGATAACGCAATCAAACAGCGTGCCGTGTAATGCCGAGTAAAATGTCGGCAGTGTGGCGATCCGTCCGTCACCGCGCTCGCATTTGCGACTAAAAATAATTTTGAGTGAGCAAAATAGGCTTAAATCATTCAGCATGCTGTGTGAGTACAGATTTCAACCAGCAGCAGAAACGAAAGGCGAATCCCACCGATTGTGGGTTGAACGGGGGTCACAGACACAGACAGGAATGTATTTCTGTCAAATACGGCGGCCATCGGCTTACCGGCGATGGAGAAGTCGGCTCCAATAATATCCTCTTCTTGGTGTCCTGACTGCCCAGAAGTACCTGAACAGCCAAGCCAGCCGAACACAGGTATGTGACGTGTCAGAGGAGAAACGAGCCGTTCACGGCCCACAAACCTCACCGCACTTTAGGGACTGTTCTTTACTTGTCAGGGGAGGAGAGTGGCTGGTTGATTTTTATTTTATTTATCTATTTTATTTTGATCCCCCCTATGTTAATCACTCATTGATGCTGTTTTTGAAGTATGAATAAGTCAATAAGTAATTTATTCCACTGAAATATCATTGATGTATTATAGAAAAGTGATTTATCTTTTTATAAATGACAAAAGGCACATCTGCCTCATTTTCGCTGTGGTATCGTGATACCACTCATAACCATGATATTTTCCTTGGTATCGTACTGTGGGTCCCAATTTTGGTACCGTGACAACACTAATCTGGAGCGGGTTCATCTGCAAAAACTAATGAAAAACTAAACAATATTCTGTACTCGGTATTCGGTACTCGGTATTCGGCCAAGCGTTTAATATTATTTGGCTTCGGCCACAAATTTTCATTTCGGTGCATCCCTAGAAAATAATCCCTCTTAATCATGACGTATGACCCGCTTGAAGTGCGTGAAGGTGTGTTTCTCTGCAGAGACTCTGTCCTCTGTGTGTAGTTTCTTATTTTCCTCTTATTTTCTGTGTATGGGACGTTTATGGGTGTTTACCTCCACAGCGTTCAGGTAAGGTTGGGGCTTTATAAAAAGGTAGCAACCAGGTGCCGGACCATAAGCAGCAGGCATCCAAGAGACACAGCTCTGAGAAACACAAATATAGTGCGGAGAAACGCAGAATGAGAGTGGATCTGGGGCTGGCTTTTACTTTCTCTTCATTGTGTCTAAGTAAAAGTAGTGATATCAGCAGCCGTAGTACCAGCAGTGGTTGATACAGGCCAGTGTAGTGGTCACATTAAGTCCACTGGAATAAATAACAGTAGTAATAGTTAATAGTAATACTTAGTGGCACATTATGTCCATTTGTCTCCACTCCTCTGACATTTTTGCATCCTCCTCTTCATGCTGATTTTGTGTTAAGGAGCCCACTTGGGTTCAGTGATGTGACTTTTTTTTTTGTCCAGAAATGTTCCTTCATTTTTCAAACCTTTTTGTATCCAGGGCAGGCTTCTGCTGATCATGCAGGCTGTTGGTTTTTTTTTTTTAATTAATTAATTCATTCATTTTTATCACCAGCCTGCTTCATGTTCCCACAGTTACATTCACACCTGGAAGTTTCCAGGAACAGCCACAGTGTTCTCCCACTGAGATCTGAACTGCTCTGCTGGTGTCAGAAGAAGTTGGTTGCCTTGCTCAGCTGTGTGTGTTGTAGTAGAACACGTTTTGAAGCAAGGAGGACTTTATACAACCTCTTGATCACCCGACTGCTCCTTTTAAACATAAATGGTGTGTCTGGAAAGGTACCAGGATGCTATTAACTACAAGCAATACAACAAAAAAATAGCATTAGCTCCTCGTTCAGTGGTAGTTTCTTTAAAACTGTGCGAAGTCCTCCATAATGATGCACAAATGTTAAAACTCAATTGTTTTAATTTGTACAGGGAAAAGTTTAGTCTTGATTATATCTCACAAAACTATATAAGCCAGCACGCACTACTTGTGACAAGATATAATGTAAGTGGCAGCACAGTTGTTTTTAAAGTTTATGTGACATTTTTCAAGCCTGCTTTGAGGTGAAAACTTTTACACAGATTTCCTCCATTTATCTTAATTTAGTGCTACTGTTCACCTCACATTCAGTATGTTTAAATGGATCATCCTGGAGGGAAGCAGATATAGCAGTTTCAATCAGGAGAGACACGTTTTTATGGTAAAAGAATATTTATTAACATGTGATGTGGTGCTGATGATCTGGATGAGTAGAGGAATGAGTCTTTGAGAGCTCGTCTTGGACTCTGGATACGATGGCTGGAGGTGATGGGGAGGAGGAGGGTGCGAAGATTCTGCCTGAAATGATGGCTGACAGCAGCAGAGGAGAGAGCAGATTTAAAATTTTGCAGTGGCATCCTGACTGGCTGAGAGATCGTGGCAAAATGTGATTGGATAACGAGGAGTGAACACCCATAGTCAGCTGACTGGAAGGAGTAGTGAGAGTGGGATGGAGAAAAATGTTAAAGGGTGAGCATGAGAAAGGTCTTCCTGACTGAACTTACGCTGAGCTTCATGAGTGTGCTGGCATCACTGTGGAGGGCTCAGTGAGAACAGGATACATGCTCAGGAAAGACAGACCTGATCACAGGGTGTGTGTGTTTTGGTCCAAAACAATAAAGAAAAACTTTATTTTATTTAATTATATGGTTTTACAGATGCACTGTGTCCTGCTGGCCCAGGGTTTGTCAGAAATGTTATCGGCAGTTTAACATTGCTCGCCCATAGAGTTTGTGACAGACAGATTTCAGTGAACAGTTGAGTCTCTCGTATCAGTCCAGCTTGATCCTACACTTCCCATAATTCAACAACAATAGCATCTATTGGTGAGTCCGTTGCTCCTTTCAAACTCCACATCCCCACATTTGTAACACAGGCTTTCCGTGAAACAATCGAGCCTCAGCTAAGATGACCCTGATGACATCACTGTGACATAATCAGAGGTTATTTTCTCAGACTGACAGAGCTGAACTGATCTTGTATATAAAGCCACTTTCCCACTGCACACAAAAAAAACCCACTATCACCTGGCTAACATCTGGCTTTGTATTTAATAGGAAAGGTAACATTCTGCATTCACTCCCAGGTATTTATAAACCCCAGCTCTGATTGGCTCCGATTGACAGTGATGGAAATACAACATCCAGGTGTATGCGCTAATTTTGGCCCCTTTACCAACACAATGCGATGACTAGTCTGTCTCCGTCCAAGCTCGAACATCGATCCAAATTTCGTCTGCACGGAGTCTGAGAGAGACTGACTAAGTAATAGATATAAAAAATAACCACCATCACATTTTCACAGGCCTCCATGCAACTTTACTGTTTACTAACCTGTTGTCAGCCCTGTCCATGACGTCGAACGTGACACACCAGCAAAAACAAAACAAAACAGAAAGCTGTAGCGTACTCGTCTGCTGCGGAGCCATGGGAAAGGAGTGATGGGTTTATCCACACTAACACCCATGAAAAGCTCCATAAGCAATATCTGTTATATGAACAGTGATATGAATAACCTCTCATGATATGAATGTTTTCTTGGTACCGATCCCACTGAGAATCAACACCCCAGTCTGCAGCTCTGTGCACCGTTTTGTATTATTGTTTTGTGCGTCCGTCCAAACAATTTCATTTCTTCCCTCATGTTTTCACTAACTTTAAGTATTTTACATTTCAGCAATATTTACTGTAAGTCGCAGCCATTAGAGCATAAAAATAAAACTGCCGTTTGACAAACTGCAGCTGCAGCAGCAGTCAGTGAAGAGAAGGAGCTGTTGGCAGTGGCAGCCTGGCACTCAGCGTCACTTCAGAAAAAAAGATGGAGGAGATCTTTTGTGTGCACCTAAATCTATCTGAGTCCCCATCGGTTAGGAGAAAGAGAGTCATATTTATTGTCACTTTAAGTTTCTTATCATTTATACAACACTGTTATTATCTGAGGTACTCTGTGTGGAGAAGTTGCCACTACTTCCCCTCAAAGTAAATCTAATTTCAGGATTAAACTCTTAGAATTGACATCGGCAGTTTTAAGTGAATCATAATGTCTATTTCCTTTTTTTTCCCTTTTAGTAGTTGAACTTGAATTGGCTCTAATCCTGCTGTGTTGTCTCTCCTCTCATTCTCTACCTCTCAGACAGCTCTGTAGCTTTGGCCCTCTGAGTGAGATCAGAGAACAGAGAGGGAGGGGGGGAAGAGGAGGAGGAGGAGGAGGAGGAGAGTAGGGGGTAAGAGGAGGGGAGGGAGGGGGGTTGTCGTTTCAAGGGGGAGGTGCCAGGGCTTCCTGCGGGGGTTGCCTGTGTGAACGCTCCCTGAATGACAATGCTGCGCATCAGGGCCTCAGCACGACTCCCTCAGCAGCAGCACACACACACCCACTCACGCACACACACACACTCTCAGAGAGAAAGCCTGGGAAGGCTGCATGGGCATGCAGCAGTGATAACAGAGGCATGCCAGTGTGCAGCGAAAAAAATAGAAAAGGAAGGAGAGAGCAAAATGTCTCCAGCCATCACTTTCCTCTCCGTCCGTCCTCATTATTAATAAGTGATGGGGGCAGCTTGTCATCTCTGGCATCCCACCACCGCGTGGTTTCCCGTGATCGCGCAAATCACAGGCAGGCTTGTCCACCAGCACCACCCCCACCCCCACCCCACCCCACCATCTCTCCACCACCCACCCACCTCTTCCCGACACTCACTTTCACTCTCCCTCTCCCATGCTGTCAGCGGGAACGGGCTTTTATCATGCCTGTTAGTAGCCACTGGTCTACGGGAATCAGATGACGAGCAAATCCAGTGATGCACACGCGTTATGACGTTGAAAAGGCAGCTTGTAAATAATAGCATAGCTCTGAGACCGCTACAGCAGGTGGGTTATGCACACTGTGTGACCTCAGGGTAACAGGAGAGCCCAGTCAGAGCTTTATAACAAGTAAATTACTCATACTGCAAAAACAACTCATCTCCCAACGTCAGAAGATTTAACAAGTTACATTTGAGAACAACAAAGAAGGCCAAATAATGGATCTGACAGTGTAAATGGGTTTTATTTTAATCACTTAATTTGTGGCCAAAATCTATGTTGTTTTTCCAGTGTCTATAACTTACAGTATGTATTGTTAACAGCTTAACACAAGAGCAATCAGGCGGCTATCTGAAAAGCCCAGACATAGGTGGGTCTCAAACATTTGCAAAGTTTTTGACATGCAAAATAGAAAAAGGAGTTTCGGGATGAGTTTTTGCAGGTGTTTAAAGAGTGAACAATGCATTACATGTGTTTCATCAAGTAAGCTGAAGCAAGTACTGGGTGTGCCAGGTGCATTGTTCCTCTAGTACTTAAAAAACAGCTTAAATAGATGTTGAAACCTTAGATTTGAAGTGTAGCAAGCCCATTTCACCTTCCACAAAATGCCATCGTTTGATGAGCGTCTGACTGAATTAATCTCTAATGTAGAGGATTGTTGCTTTTCTTTATCCAGTGGGTATAAATTGCTCAATCCTATCTAGGTTTAGGTCTATTTTGTGTGGCTAATGCATGAAAATGTTATGTCCAATCCATGCTACTGTCACACAAGTAATCATCAAACTATTTGTACTGTAAGTTGAAAATCCTAACTTACATTTTTGTGCTGATTTGACATGCTGATTTTTTTTAAACATACTGGTTCCTGGTTCAAACTCAGGGTGGAGAGTTTGTGCAAAGCAAACTCTGTGCGGAGTTTGCATGTTCTCCCTGTGTCAGTGTGGGTTTCCTCCAGGTGCTCCGGCTTCCTCCCGCAGTCCAAGGACACGCAGGTTAATTGGTGACTCTAAATTGTCCGTAGGTGTGAATGTGAGTGTGAATGGTTGTCTGTCTCTATGTGTCAGCCCTGTGATAGTCTGGTGACCTGTCCAGGGTGTACCCTGCCTCTCACCCAATGTCAGCTGGGATAGGCTCCAGCCCCCCCGCAACCCCTAACAGGATAAGTGGTCACGGAAAATGAATGAATGAATAAAATAAGAGCGCATGTAAAGAAAACCCCATAATATTGCTGTCACCATGCACATTGCACAGCGCCAGGTTATCCCCTTTCATAAAGTTTTGCAAGACTTTGTTGACTTCTACATAGTCTGGTGCAGTTTGCCATCAAATCCATCCCAAAACCCACCATATGGCCCACTTTGAGTATTCCACCGACTGATTTTTAGAACAGACTCAGACCTCCAAATGATGAGTGGTTACCTGCCAAAGTGGCTGGTAGAGGAGACAAACAGTGAGCAGAACTCGCAAACACTTCTCAGCATTTAACAGATGGCCGGAGGTACAGTAACTAACCCACCCTGATGCACAATGAAGGTAATCTGTTCCAAAGGCGTGCAGGTGGTGTTCAGAGCTTTATACTCTTGTTTCAGCACCCTGGACAGCACCAAAAGGCCTTGGAAACATGTCAGTGGCTGTTTCAGGACCAAGGACAGCGTCAAAGTCCTAAAGTGACCCAAGTTGGTGTTTTTAATGTCCTTAAACTCAATTGTTCTTATTTTTGTTACGTAACTATATAAAAAAAATATATCAGTTTGAAAGGGATTCTCTGGCTACTGTGTTTTTATGGGTTTCACTACCCCCGCCGCCTCCCCGTCTCCACCACCACCTTCATCTTCCTGTTCTGGAGAGGTGACAGCTTGGTCGGTTTAGCCCAAGCAAACAGCTTGCTGAACTGCATCAAAGACGACTCAGATGCCGGAGCCAGACTGACAGACGGCTTGGAGGAGAAGGGAGGAATGAAGGGAGATAAAACCTCTTTCAAATCGTCCTCAAAATAACAGTACGTCCTCAAAAAAAAAAAAGCAAAAAAAAAAAAAAAGCAAACACAACACTCACAAGCTCTCCCAACTCTCCTCCTGGCCGCGCAGATGAAACGCCGGTCCAACTTAGTTTATTGGCAACATCTTTTTTTTCCCATTTATTTATCAGTGAAAGAGAGAATTCTACCCCAAAAAACTCTTTTGGAAATCCACAATAAGCTCAAAATCACATGGTCAAACTAAACATGAGGCAGTTTTTCTTATGTCCTCCCAAAGAATCCCATTTGAGAAGAATTTTATTGTTGGGTATGGCTCGGTACAGGATTACATAACCGTCTATACTGTCAGATGGGAGATAAAAGTAGAGAAAATGGAACTATTGATCCAAACAATAATCATCTGTATACAGGCTCCAGCAGATACTGATATAACCCAGCTCTCATTTAGTGAGGAGGATCCCCTGAAGTCTCCTGGAGACAAAAATCAGGCTCTGAGTCAAGTTTTGTGAATCAGTTTCCTCCACCTTCTCCATACTGTAATCCACATTCATTTACAATTTCTTGTATATGCCTCCCCCCGCCTCCACCTCCACCTCCTGCCTCCACCCCCCCATGCTCATGGCAAAGCCTTCTGCTTGGCTTTGATGGGTTTGAGTAAACAGTGAACGGGGCGAATTGGACTGTGCTGTTGGTGCTTTTGACACTTGGCGAACATGAGAGGAAGCCGTGAGCTGCATCTCCTCGAGGGGCCTCATGAAACCAGCTATGGATAGCCCATATAGCTTGCGCCTAGCACCATTGGTGACCAGTATTTTTAAGACTGCTTATTAATAAGTGAAGAAATTAATTAAAAAATATCAGATATAGATCACCAAAGTATCACAGGTAACAGAAGAAATGTGGTGTCTTTTGGCTTTCTGACTTGATTTGGCACATTGTGTCTGATTCTTTATAATAATAATAAAAAAATAACAATACATTTAGAGTCACTGGGGCTAAGAGGAGCTGCCGTACCTTGCCATACCCAACTAACGCCCATACATCTCCGTCGTGCGCTATGGGGAGTGGGTTGGAGTGGGGGAGGCTCCGGGGAGGCGCCGTGCGTCGTGCGCTGCAAGGCTTGGCCACGGATCTGCGCGCGGCGCTCGGTTCCCGTCAGTCTCATCAGATGCTCAGTGCGCGGCTCAACCCCGACGGCTGACTGAACGCAGAAGAGCCGGAGAAGCGCTCCGCTCGTCGGGTTTCTTCGTTTCCCAGGCTGGTCTCCACGGGAATATACAGCCTCCGGACCGACTGCGTGTTGGTTCACGTCCCCCTGGGGGGTCGAGGGAGGAAAGAAAAAAAAAACAGAGAGGGAGGAATAGGGAAAGAGAGCTAGAGAGAGAGAGAGAGAGAGAGAGAGAGAGAGGGAGAAGAGACGCTGGACTTGCTGTAGCTCTGCGGGGCTGGTCGCCTCTCTCTGGTTCGGGGAGCCTCGGGGGCGATGCTGCTGGGCGGGGATGGTGCACGGTTTCTGCCCGGTGGCGGAGAAGATGCGAGCCGCTGCTACAACACACCCGCACCGCCGGCGTCGTATTTTCCGAAAACGAATTGATGATGGTGATGATGCTGCCTCCCCCAGTGGTCTTTTTCTGCTCCTCCGGATCCTACTCGTCCGGGATTCTTGTTCTCCCAACCTTGGATTATAGATGATTGTTGTGGACATTCATTTTCTTTTAATTTCATCAACACATTTTTTTTTATCGGCGGGGAAGTGGGCAAGGTATAAATTGGTAGACTGAGGACCGGTGTATTTTCGTCTCCAAGTGCGCGCAATCACGCCCAAAATCAGTGACCGACGCCTTGGTGAAGAGGAGGGGGAGGAGGAGGAGGAGGGGGATGCCGCACCGTCCATCACCAAATATCAACAAATGTCACCAGGCTCGGATTTTGGGGAAGCCCCCCTCGGTTGGCGTTTGCGTGTAACCCAAGTGGCGTGGTGGCAGTGAGAGGTGGCAGCAGGGACATCTGCCGTGCCACATCAAACATTGCGGATATATGGCACAAGAATAAATGAATTATTAAAGGTTTTACTCTTATCTATTTCTATTTTTATCTCGAAGGGACAAAAGGACCTGGGGAGGGGGAAAAGACAACTGCAGATGCTGTCAAGATGCACTAGGCTGCTGAGAGGGGAAAAAGACGCAGTCTCCAGCTAGGGTAGCCTGCTTTGTGGAGATGATTGCAATATTTATTTAAAACAGCTATGCATCCTTATCGCATGTATTCAAGGTGATCGATTTGTTTGCCTATTGAAATGCAAGCACCGGCTCACTCTTGGAGAGGTTTTTCCCGACCAAAAAAATAAAAACAGGAAGCCTTGCTTTTCGACGGAGAGAAAACGCTGATGCTCTGACAAGATATAACATTTTTTTGAGTTTCCCACCCGCCAATAAAACCAATCGTGTGTTCTTTTTCCTGTCAGAGAACTGATTTGCCAGAAATTACATAAACACATCGCTCTATTTCCCATTCATATTCCAAACACACGATCAGAGACACCGTGCGCTTTCCCTCTCCCCCCTCTCTCCCTCCCCTCTTCTCTCCTCCTCCTCCTCCTTCCCCCCTCCCTCTACACACACAAATGGAGGTATCTTCTCGGCGCTGAAGATCTGGGAAGGAGACACAGATAGATAGAAGGAGAAGGACACACAGAGATAACCCAACTCAACCCAACTCCATTCTGCATGTGTGTTTGGAGCCGAGGCTGATGGGGTGGTGGCATGTGGAGGTGTCACTCTGAGGTTCCCCCCCGGCTCCTTCCTAACCTCTGGCGTTTGGTGTCTGCAGAATGGCGCGTTTTGGAGACGAGCTACCCAACAGGTATGGAGGAGGAGGAGGAGGAGGTGGTGGTGGCGGTGGTGGCGGGGGTGCCGGCGGACAAGGGGGGCCCGGCCGCGGCGGCAGCAGGCAAGGGGGGCCCCCTGGAGCGCAGCGGATGTACAAGCAGTCGATGGCCCAGAGAGCCCGGACCATGGCCCTGTACAACCCCATACCCGTCCGGCAGAGCTGCCTAACGGTCAACCGCTCCCTCTTCCTCTTCAGCGAAGACAACCTGGTGAGGAAGTACGCCAAAAAGATCACCGAATGGCCATATCCTTTGATAAGCAATGCCGAGCAGACTGCCAAGGTACTGGGGTTGTGGTGTGTTTGCTGGAGCGGATGGCGAGGTGTGGCCTCGTGGTGTGTGGAGTGGTTTGAGTCAGCCAACAGCTGCAGGATGAAAGTTGTGGTTGGGGTGGTGATTTGCACTGTGGGGTGGTGTGTTTTATAATTTCATGGCAGTGTGTGATTTTTATTTTATTTTCGTTTTGCAGTGTTGTGTTTTGCAGTGTTGCAAGATGTTACATGGTGTGTGTTCTATGATGTACAGGAGGTGTGTGTGTGTGTGTGTGAGGCAGGTTGGGTGGCTTGTATTTGCAGTGTTGATTGATACATGACACAAAACATGGTTTCACTTCCCTCCCACTGCTGTGTCCAACCCTGCTGGCCTCGGGCTCACCTGATAAAGCTGCCATTGATGGAATGAAGGCGATGATGGCGGTTGTCATGACACCAGCAATCACAATCATGTTGATGCTGCTGGTGATTAAGATGCATCTTGAATGCAGCATTTAGCTCAAACCTGTTAGTGACCTGAGTGTGTGTGTGTGTGTGTGTGTGTGTGTTTGGGCTGTAGTTGTAGTCAGAGCTGAGTGCTGATGTCAGCATTATGAAGGCTTAAGCACCATGCAACCAGAAGGGAGAGGAAATGACTCTCCCGCTTTCTCCCTCTCTCTAATTACCACTGACCATATATGGGCGGCCTGTGGCTCATCCTACAGGACAGCAGTGGAAAAAGCTGTAATTGTCAGGACAGGTCAGTCTACTGCTGTCGGTCCAGGAATACTCTTATCAGGCCTGCTCTCAAGTCAGTTTCTTGGTTAGGAGAAAAAAAGCCCTGCTAAATGTCACTTAAAATGTGTTTGTAGGCTTGCTTTGTTGCTTAATGATGTAGTTTTCACTACTTTTAAAAACCATTTCTACCTTTATTACATTGAGAAAGCTGAACCAGACAATGTGACATCACAATAAGACATTTTCAGCGACTGTAATAGAGTTTGATGGCAGAAAATTTAAAACACAAGGCCGGATTAACTTGCTAGAAGGCCGCGGGGCAAATGTAATTCTCTGTGCATTTATCCCGTCACGTTCAAGTACAGCACACAGCAGTGTACACATCAGGGCTGAAACAAATGATTATTTGTATTAATAATGAGTTCAGTGATGATTGTTCGGTCTAAAATGAAAACAAATTGTAAAAAGAAAAAAGAAATTTTCAGATGTCTTGTTTTGTCCGACCAACAGTCCACAATCCATATTTATGAAGTTTACAATCATAGAAGAATAACAATATGTAGAGGTGAAACTATTGGATCCCAGGTGTCAATTAGGTTGTGGCAATTTTAATACAAAGCATCAGTAAAAGAGTGGCTCAGGGATGATGTTTAACTGTAGGCAGATACGGAAGTTAGCATCACATTGGTTCCCTCATCAAAAAGCCTGTCGGATGTTCCCATTGGATTTTATATTATTACCGAAAATAAGCTCATTGGCAAACAAACATTTCTGATACTCACACGTTTTGTTCAGGAAGAAAAACTTTACAAATGAACACCACATTCATGATTTTTGAAGCCTGAATGCAATCGCCAGAAGTAAAAATCTAACGTTAGGCTAGAGACAAACTACACCACGGTTGCATGACTTAATGGCGCCACCGTAACAAGACTGCAAAGCTGTGTTTCTGTCATAGAACAAAACATGAAAGTCTTCAAAGCTTGTATTAACCATAGACCTTAATTCTGGTTCTAAGAAAAACCCATTGACTTCAAGTCAAGGGAACTGGGAGTGTAAAAAAGCCAGCTCATTTCCAGGTTTCAGGACTCATTCCTTGGGCTCTCTCTGGCCTTTAAGTAAAACTAAATTTTAAGTTAAAACTTCACGTTTCTTTACGTTTGAACACTGTGGTTACCATGGTTATGTTTAGGCACAAAAGCCACTTAGTTATTGCTGAGAAAAGATCATGTTTTGGCTTAAAATACCTGCTCTGCTGCCACAATTGCTGCTGGAAATGCTGCGATGTCTTGCTAAAAAACAACCGGTTTTGTTTATTGGTTTCAAACAGTGGTCTGCAGCTATGAAACATACAAATTTAACGCATCTGTGGTTTGCAGAAACGTACAATGCCAACATTGTGTTCTAGCAGCTGGGCTGAGTAAGCACTATTTAGACTGGAACAATATACAAGTCTAAATTCTAATGTCCACAGTTCCCCTTTACAAGACAGGGCTTCAGAACTACATCATAACGAAGCACCTTTCTTTTAGTGTCAGTGGTTTCAGTTGAATGGTGAAAATATCTGAATAAACGTTCAGTGAATCAAACTGCTACAAACCAACTGGGGCTTTTGGAGCCTCTAGAGTTCTGACGCACAGGGACAGTTGCTCACTTTGCTTGTAAGACAGCGTCGGATAAAGATCAGGTTTACTTATCCAGAATGCAGTCAAACCAGAACATGTGGTTACACTTGCTTTTTTTTTTTCTTTGATTCTGGCCTATTCTGCATGTACACGGGTATTTTTGAAAAGAAAAAAAAAATCCTGTCCACATAAGATGATGTTAGCCAATCAGAAGCCTTAAAAAAGCTAGTACTTGAAGGCTGTTTTGTAGCAGTGACCTGCATTTTTAAGCTGCTGTTCCTCAGTTAAATGGAAGAGTAACTGTATTTTATTGTTTAATCATGTAAAAAGTCCTGTAAGCAAGATAAGAACCAGCACTATTTGATGCCACGTCTGCCATTGCATGAAATGTCAACTTAGTTGTGACACTGCACAGAGGAGATAAGGGCGCACATTCTGATGTCACAAGCCAATAACACCATTTTCCATGTCTACACATTAACACTGGAAACAGTTCCTGAACATCTTCACCTCTAAGGGAGCTTTACCAAACATTCAGTGACCTAAAACACACATAAAGTCTATTTAAAAAAAAAAAAAAAAAAAAAAAAAAAAAAAAAATTACTGATTACATTATCACTTCCTCTACCTGCACTGCAAACAACTAAATGTAACAACATGACATCTGCTGTCTGGGGCAGATATTCCACATTTTGGGAAAACTAGGAAAGCAGACTTAGAAATAAAATATTTGAGAGATGAGTGAATGTTACTGATGACTGGGAAAGTAATTTCGCAGAATAATGATGTGTCTATCCTTAAACCACCAACCAGTTTATGTTAGAGGTGTTGATGCAGAGACCTGTTCAGTGACTGCAGCTGGTTCGCGCATGCAGAGAGAGTGAGAGAGGGTGAGGAGCCTCCCTGTGGGTCTTTTAAGGTGATGTTACAGTAAGTCAGTGCTCAGGGGAGCTCCTAATTCAACACCAGGTGATCAGTCAGCTCAGCCACTTTAATTGTGAATGAGTTCTGAATCTTTTGCACAGATTTCAACTCCAGACTGCTTCACAACTACAAGAATAAGACAGATACAATGCAGATAAGGACAGGGGACACTGTTGCATAGGCCTGCCGAAAATGTTTTTAAAAAGATAAAGAAAAGAAAAGAATATGTCATTTTAAGAAAATGTGATTCTTGTTTTGAAGTGGGGTTGTACAGGGTATCCATAGTCAGTGTAATACACACAGTAGATGTCAGTCAGCATGTTCCCAGTTTGGAGAAGCAGGCTGGAGTCCGACATGGAAGCTAAGCAATGTACTGTTGTGGATGGGGTCAGCAACAAGACATATTTTACCCTCCTAAAAAAAAATCTGTGTCAGTATTGGGGCGTGCCGACTGACATCCACTATGTGTAATATACTGTCTATGGATGAGGACAATTCGCAGCTATCCCTTTAAGCCATTCCTGAAAGCTGTGATTGAACTGATGGAAAAGAGAGTTCCAAATATTGGAGGCATTAAAACAGAAGATCAATCATTGTCGTGTTCACTGAGGTAGTACGAAGACAAACAGCATCGGCTGATCTCAGGTCTGATGGTGTTCATCAGTAGGTGCTAAGCCATGTAACGCCTTAAGTGATGTGAGAGTCAGGTTGGTCATATGGTGAGTGTGTGTGTGCCTGTGTGAGAGTGCATTTGTGGTAATGGCGGTGTGTGTTTATAGTATGTTGTAAAAATGCTTACTGCCACAGAAGGAACAACAGATCTTGAGTCATATTCAGTAGAAATAAATAAAAGAATGGTGCAAATTCATATTCATGCTCAATAACTTATAGTCTGAGGCTTGTACAGGACAGTGCCGGCATCATCTACATGCTTTAGCCCAATAGTAAAAGTTTCCATGACTAAAATGCAGTCATATTTTCCATTAAGGAAATTAATATGGACAGATTTCGATCTCCTGTTTGCTGCAGCCAGGACAAACAAACTAAACAAACAGTTAAGTCAATATAGAAACAGAATTCTGTCATTTACTCTAAAATGTCAGTGTAATAATGTGAAGATTTTCAAATGTTCTCAGCCGAAACACGTTATGAGACCAGTGCATGTCTGAAACCGAGGCTTTATTGTTGGAGAGGAGCTGCTGTGTTTTTTGGCAGAGAGCCTTCATAAATGTTCT